>NC_044910.1:36030454-36045993 GCF_001633185.2 Quercus lobata
TTTCTGGTTAAGTGAACTGATTATGTAAATGGGGTTTGGCTTTCCATTTAGGTACATGGAAGTGTTATTATGCACGACAATTCTGATGTTTCCAAATGTTAACTTTTATGTCAAGTTAGCAACTTTAGGATGCTGTTATTACATTATTTTAAACTAAAAGTAAGAAAGGAAATTGTTTGAGCTTGATGGGAGTGACTGTACCAGTTGCTTTTAAATTTTCAAAATGGTCTAAGCTAAGACTAGGAGTGAAATTCTGAGTTCCTAGATTTAGGATTTTTCACTTTTTGGTTAGATTATGATTTGCTGCCATTAACATATACTTATTGTGATGATCTTAATCGTATACAGTTTTCATTATATCTGAGTGAAGGTATGTTGCATTATTGACTTGATAGATTACATGGTCTTATATAGTGGACATACATTAATCGTGCTGATTTTTGACTTGTGACTGGGAAAACATTCAAATTTCTGTAATTGGAGATTCCTCTAAGCTATCAAGATCCCTACAAGAGCTGATAACAGGAATTGAGGAGACCACCAACACTAATTGTGGACTCCAACTTATTGCTTTTTAAGGTATCTATAATGTTTAATGATGATCCTGTTACTGCTGCTGTATTTCCTATAGCCTCATTTGTGTTCAAAGCTGTGCAAAGTTATCATATTTCTTTTGTAGCTTGCATTTTCACTAACTCGTTGTGCCATATACATTTACAGAACTTTTTTTTATTCTTTCCCAGGTTAGACAATAGTAGATATGCGGTGCAGATTGAGACTTTTCACCCTCTGGTGAGTGATCTATAAAAGTTTTACAATTGGCCTACACTACATGTCATTTACAAATTCTATGGCTCTATTAGAGATTCCCCAATAATGGTCTTGATTTGACTAGAAAATTACTCTTTGATTTCTGGGGATAGGGGGTAAGTTTCAGCTTTGTGGGTCTTGGACGCCATGATTTCTTGTTTTCTTTTCTTTTCTTTCCTTTTACTTTGCTTTCTTCTATATTCTCTTTTCTGTTGATATAGTCCTAGATGATGTACAGATCTTTGTTTTAATAAAACACTTAATTTTCTCTCTCCAAGTCTCTACCCTTTCTTTTGTCTCCTACTGGTGTAAAGGGCATATCAAATTTTACTTCTAAATTTGGAAGTAAGACTGTCTATGAAATACCAATCACCTCTTCCATTCTCCACAAAAGTGATAGGCTTATGCATTAAGTACGAATCATTTTATATAATTGGAGTAAAAGTACTATCCGATTCTCCTAATGGGCAGCTGAGTTGCTGTGTCAAATTGGCAAGTAAATGGTAGTTGCTCTCTCCAATAGTACTCCCTGTATAGTTTTCCTTCTTTTATTCTCCTCTCCATGAAAGCTTGAAATGTCATTATCACCAAACCAATAATTTCATCATGGTTCAGCCTATGAGTCCTTAGTAGATAATGTTTACCATCTTAGTCAACCAAAATATATAGACCATATGAGTTCATTTATTTATATGGTAACATGTTATCAAACCGTACTTTTCAAAGTATAACTTTTTTCAATTTTCATTTTTTTAGGTACAATATTTTTAAATAATCTCAATAAATAAATAAAATTGTACCAAACAAGACTTTTCTTTTCATTTCAATTTCATTTACAAGATGAGTAGAAACAAAATGGAATATTTTTTAAAACCATCAGATGGGTTTCAAACATATGATCCATACATGTTCAGCCAGATTATGTCTCATAAAAACAGAGTAGACATAACCCAGACTAGGCTGGTTATAAGGTAACATAAGCTTGACTTAACTAAATTCACATAAGTAAGCACAACCTTTTTCACGGCTGCTGATATGACCTGTTGTGTGCCTAGCCGTGTTGAATTTACATACCCAAATTCATCTAATGCACCTTCATCTTTAAACCAAAGCCTAAAGGAAATAAAGGATCATAATGCTCATCCCCATAATTCATAGGCAGCTGATCTACTCTCTTGAACCAAGTGACAGGAAACTTTCCTTGGAATTCATAGTCTCCAAACACCACATCTGCTACTCCCTCTCCTTGACTCCCTGGCACCAAGCTGCAACCAATGCATCCATCTTTTCCAGAAGTTCTGGTTCCAAAACAAGAGGCCTTCCAGATATCAGAACTACCAAAGTTGGAACTCTTTCTGCAACCATGTTAATAACATTGGCACCATCAAAAGGAATTTTGAGCTCTACATTATATCCCCTGCCTTCAGCGTAAGTAGGCTCACCAACAACAACTATAGCATAGGAGAATTCTAGGCCTTCAAAGGTTGCTGATGATGGATTTTGCTCATATATGACTTCTGAATGTTCTCCAACTGCTTCTTTAATGCCTTCCAATATTGTTGTCCCTACAACACAAGGAAAATCCATATGAGAGAGGTATAAAAAAATACAAACCATTCCATTTCTTTTAACATGGTTGCATGGTCTTTCAAATGTATGTGTTCCCTATTATTGACTTAATCAAAATTTCCTCTTTTTATCTCTTTCCTTTGATGGTGACACTTCATCCCTCATTTCTCCTCTGCCCCATCCCCCATATAAAATTCATTAGTTAAAACTTTAATACAATTTTTTAGGTACTATACCTTAAGTTCAACAATTAAATTTAATCATGTGCTTTATTGACAATGCAAACAATCATGTACTTTATTAGCTTATTGGCCAGTGCATTATTTTTTTGGGATAGTTATAACTTCTAAGGCCACATGGTTGAATTTCACTAAATAACATGTGGCACAACTAAGGAACTATACCCAACTGTTGGATAGATCCTCGAAGCTGCCTAGCCTTAGTGGAAGATATACGGAAGGAAGACATTAGTTGTATTCCAATGTTCTAGCTTTGTTCCAAGCTAAAAAGATTGAAGAATGTGCTTGGGATAAGTTTTTAACAGAAAAAACAAAATGAAATAAATAATAAATAAAAACCACTTCTAATAGAAAAATTATTTAGTATTCTGAGAGTAATGCTCTCTCCTCTTATATAAACGGTGGATCCCACTAGAAAGTTAATTAGTCAAACCAACTATCATGTAAGCGTAAGAAGTATTACCCTTTGATTATTGAATAATTACTCATTTCAATAATGGGATAGAAGAGTTAAAATTAAATGAGTGTCCAAGTGCCCCATATTTATATGGTTGAATTAACTGTGTTCTTACCGATTGTTATTCTGCCACTGGTCCCATACTTTGTTATTGTCCAACCTCCACACTGGTACCCAAGATCATCAGCATGCCTCCCAATAACTAATATTCTTCTTGCATTTTTATCCAGAGGGAGGAATGGCTTCTCCGGGTCCTTCCCATTCTTTAGCAAAATTAGTGATTTCCTTACTGCTTCGCGTGCCAATTCTCTATGCACCTGTTATCAAAGAAAATTATAAGATAGGACAACCATTTCTATCTTCTGCCAAAGATAGTGTGACTATTATTTCATTCATTTAGGCTTAGTCTCTGTAAATTTTAGCAACTGCACATAAATGGAATCAATATCCATTAGTCAGTTAATTCTAAAACATGTTCCACTAAACAATACCTTGCAACCAACCATATCTAGTAAGGATCTATCAGCAAAGGGATGCTCAAAAAGGTCAGCAATAAATTTGACTTTCAATATTCGTTTCACAGCATCATCAATCCTGGACATGGGTATCTCCCCTGATTCAACGAGAGATATTAAAGTTTCAAAATATTCTTCATATCGTAAAGGCTCCATATTCTGCACATTATCACAACACATTAAAATTAAGTGGCTTGCACAACTTTGCAGTTACTTAATCCTTTTGAGATTCCGAACTTTACCATGTCCACTCCTGCATTAACTGATGTTAAAACGCAATGACGATAATCTGCTCTGTATGGTTCACATATCGTGTCAATTCCTTCCCAATCTGATAGAAGAAATCCCTGCCAAAAAGAGAAAGAAAAAGTTCATTTAGCTTAATTATCATAGAAAGAAGTGGGGGGAAGGTTAAATAGTATGCTATAACAAATAAGCAAAGGATCCTGCACAATGAAATCAAGCTTCTCATTCAAGTTTTTGGGAGAGCATAATTTATGAGCTAAGTTTTAATATCAATTTTTTATGATGATGTTCCATTTTAGCTACTCACCGTTGTGCAATATCACTTCTAGGATTTAAACCAAGACAAAGATAACTCAATAAACACACACAAAGAACACAAGAATTTTTATATGTGGTTGGAAAAATTGCATACATCCACAAACCAAGATGGAAAGAAAGTCTTACTAAGAAAACAGGAGATTAAAATAGTAGTGCAAAGGGTCTGTTATGTGTTTCCTATTATCTAACTTGAATTATGGTGCAATCAATAAAAACCCCTTATTTTGAGGATACTTAAGTATCTGCCACATTGGATTTAATCCCAAGTGATGCAAGCTATGTGTATTGATTATACCTAAATTCTAGAGAAATGTATATATCTCAGTGAAAATCTTGAAATCAGAGGCTTAAGCACCTTGAATCCCAACTTCTCTTTCAAAATATCTGTTAAGAGAAAGCAGTGACCATGCATTCTAGTCCCATTCCAGCTGGTATAAGAGGGCATAATAGTGGAGACTCCATGAGCCAAACAATCCAGGTAAGGTTTCATATGGATCCTCTCCAAGTCTTCAAAAGATGATACAGTATTTCCTTCCATTAAACCAAATTCAGTGCCCCCATCTCCAACGAAATGCTTGGCACATGCAATAACCTTTGTTCTGTATTTATTGATGAAAGAAATAGTCAAACAAAAATCAAATAAACTTACTGTCAACATATTTTTTAAACACTTCCAGAGAAGAATACTTATGTGATTAATTAGAAGAACGTGAAATAGGTTTCTACAAAGCGTTTGGTACATTTTTGGGCTGTATGAGAGAGAAACATTTGATGATTGGGGCTTGGAAATTATGAGAGTGTTGAGTTTGTGAATTGCGATTATAAGTTTGAGTTGAGTTAGGCTTGGTTACATTGATTTGTGTTTGTGAGGATTTTTGAATTTGATTTCTGATAATGTAGGTATAAATTTGGTCGAACCATATAAAAATGTTGTCACATGACTCACATATGTTTCACTACAAAAGTACATATACACAAATCAAAAGAAGTACAACAAGATTAAAAATTTCTACGCCTCTATTTATCAACTTTGAGGTTGAATTTCATTTTATCATTATATGTACTTCCACTGCCGAATGATGCCCAAAAGACAAAACGATTAACATTGTTGATAGACATAGTTCACACTCATTATAGAAGGTTAGAATGAGAAGTAGTAATGGAATTTTCTCTTACCTGCCAGCTACATAAGGGTAACCATTAGGATGTCCTTCAGGCGGTATGCCCTGATATCCTACAACAGCAGATGCCATGGCACTAACTATTTCACTATCCTCACTAAAACTCTCATAACATCTTCCCCATCTTGGATCTCTCATAACCTGTCAGTACATTTCCGACAGCAATTCCAAAAGTCATGCCTGAGGATGAAAAACACAACGAAATGGTCTAGCATTAACATGAGTCAACTTACAGCTACACAAGGAGCAACAGAAAAATTAGTTCCAGTTGCTCTGAGTTCCAGTGCAGTAGCAGCTGCAATTCTTTCAACTAAGTTTTTATCTCTACAACAAATAGAGGACAGGATAATAAACAACAAAGAATATTAGGCTATGACACGAAATTCTCTTTATGCATCAACGAGCTTGATATATATATATATATATATATATATAATTACTTCGATTACTTTATAAGGAAATAAAAAAAGCACATGTAGCAAGTTATGGTGCCAGTGAAACATAAAGTTAAGCACTCAGGTTGGGACAATTGATTTTTATTCGTTATTGAATTATGCATCTAGCTATATGATTATATGTGCATCAATCAGCTGCAATCTATAAAAGGACTTGCCTAGTTGCTCCAAGGCCAACATTATGAGGGAAAATTGTAGCACCAAACACATTTCCATGACCATGGACGGAATCACACATTTGTATAATTGGGATACCAAGGCGTGACTCCAAAGCTGCCTTCTGTTAACTGTCAACCATATCAGCCCAGTTAATTGCTGAAGCAGGTTCAGTCGGATAACAACTGGCTGGGAAAGAATATAATATAGCTCCTACATGCAAATGATATAGAACTAACGTAAGTGAACGAAAAGATTTATAAAAAAAATTCTGTGCTCAAATCTCCTACTTTTATGGGGTTGTTAAAGAGATGATTGTTAGGCAGACTTATCCCAAAAAAAATTTGGAGCGACTAACTCCCGGATTCAAATCCACGACATATTAAAGATAAAATATGCAAATTATAAAGAACAATGTACCAATGGACAAGTCTTTGATGGTGGAAGGACTAGCAGCAGGATTCTCAGTACAGGTCATTTGGCCAACTTTCTCCTTCAAGGACATGTGAGAGAGAAGGTCATTGACCCTAGCTTCAATCGGCCAATTTGGATCTTTGTAGATGAACCTGCAGCTATCTGTTGCTTCACTCATCTTTGGTTTTTTTTTTCTTCTTTGTTGCTGAACTGACCCAGGTTCTGCGTACACAAAAGCTTGGCTATTCTTTGAGTTACAAGATAAACATTACTACTTGTAGTTTTTATACTGAGATAATAATGCAATGGGCAGCAATTTCGGAGTAAGATATTGACAGTAAGTTATTTGGAACACTCTACTGCTGAAAAACCTACACTTATATTATAGATCAACCGCTTTGCAAGAACTAATTCACTAATTTAAGTCATTTCCAGGAATCTAAGCATGAAAAGTAGTTCTCTTTTGGTTTATTTATTTCTTATCCTAGGACCTAGGCGAATTAAGAACAAAAAGAAATAATCACTAAGATGGGAATGAAATGGGCATGATAATTTAAGTCATTTCCAGGAATCTAAGCATGAAAAGTAGCTCTCTTTTGGTTTATTTATTTCTTGTCCTAGGACCTAGGCGAATTAAGAACAAAAAGAAATAATCACTAAGATAAGAATGAAATGGGCATGAGCATGACTAAAAGAAGACTACTTTTTATTATTAAAAAATAAATAAAAAAAGAAGAGAAGAAGAAGAAGAAGAGTGTGTTAGTCTTTTTAGAGTTGAAGGACTTGCGGCAGTGTTCTGATCAGTGCAGGTCATTTGGCCAACTTTCTCCTTAAAGGACATGTGAGAGAGGAGGTGAACGACCCTAGCTTCAATTGGCTGATTAGGATCTTTGTAGATGAACCTCCAGCTATCTGTTGCTTCACTCATCTTGTTTTTTTCCTTCTTTGATGCTGAACTGACCCAGTTTCTGCTTACACAAAAGCTTGGCTATTCTCTTAGTTACAAGATAAACATTACTATGCAGTTCTTATTCTGAGATTATAATGCAATGGGCAGCAATTTTATTTCAGAGTGAGATTTTGAGAGTTGGTTACTATTTTTTTTTTTAATGAATAAACAATTGTAGTTCTTATACTGAGATAAAAATGCTATGGGCAGCAATTTCAGAGTAAGATATTGAGAGTTGGTCACTACTATTTTTTTAATGAATAACAATTGTAGTTCTTATGCAATGGGCAGCAATTTCAGAGTAAGATATTGAGAGTTGGTTACTTCTTGTTTCTTTTTTCTTTTATAATGAATAAACAATTGGAAAATTAGTATTTACACTCTTTAACACCATGCATAAAATGTAGACACCAATGTCCACATTTTTCAATAATATCCAGATTTTACACATTATGTGAACAAGTGGATGTGTTCATGAATGTGAAGTAATCATGATTTTAAGGAACAAAACAAACACAAGCTAAACTGCTGCAGATTGCAGATATACCTACACTTCTATTATAGATCAACCACTCTGCAAGAACTAATTCATCAAGTCATTTCCAGGAATCTAAGCCTGAAAAGTGGTTTTTTTTGGTTTATTTATTTCTTATCCTAGGACCTAGGCGAGTTAAGAACAAAAAGAAATAATCAGTGGGAATAGGATAAGAATGAAATGGGCATGAGCATGACTATAAAAAACTACTTTTCAAAAAAAAAAAAAAAAAAGAGTGTTTTAGAGTTGATACGGGTAATGTCTTCCAAAATATTTTATTAAATTTTATGGCTCTTAAATGATGTTTCCCTTTCTTTCTTTGCAACTTTCATTTAAGTGTTGTAATGGGTTATTTTGCAAAAATTTTGCAGGGAACTTGACAAGCTCCTATATGGGAAAATTAAGGAACCGGGTTTAGACATTTCTATGGAGGTAATGGGGAGTGGCTGCGGTTGAGTTACTGCACAGTCAAACGATACGTTATTAAATTCTGTAATCTTCCAAAACTAACATTGTTCAATAGGAGACTGGCCTTCTCCTTGTTCTACTTGTCCTCCTATGGAGACATGAGAGACATAAAATTAGGATATGTGACTTAGCTGGGTGGCTGTAATACTAATTTTATGTACACAAATTTACATGGAGGGTGTTCGGTCACTAAGCCATTGTGGAGCTGTGTTGCAGGTTGGGAATTAGGGTTCTCCCTGTTTTCGCATTCTCTAGTGAGAATTGGTTTCAACCTCAAGTAAGCTTAAGCATTAATGAGAAACTTTTGTTAACGCGTACAATTGTTTCTCTATCGATTCTCGTATAATGTAACCAGGCCTTTTCATGTTGATAAATTTTCAAATGTTTGTCCATGTAGTTCGTATCCATACTCGATATCATGTATGTGTTTAGTGTCCCATGCTTCCTACTTAAAATGTAGCTTTATTTTTTATTATAATATATATTTTTTTTATATAAAAAAAAATGTTGGTGCTTTTTTTTTTTTGTTTTGTTTTAAATGATTTAAAGAGTGATGGTTACTGATGATGCAGGTGGAAGCTGAGTTTTTAAAGGAACTAGCCGCATACCCACACAATGCGTGAGGATAAATAATTATTTTGTATTGTAATATAATGTATAATTTTTTCTCTAAAATTTTTTAAGATAATTTGTTCTACCTCAAAATTAAACAATTTTTATTCGGTCCCCTTTAGTTCATTTTAGATTAATTGGGTCTTAAATTGATTCTTTTTGTAAGTTATCTTTTCAAGTTTAGCTCAAAAATTCTTTTTTTTTTCTTAATTATTGGGTTGAAAAGTATGAAATTTTATTATATTTGGGGCTAAACTCTTTAGTTTTGAGTTAAAAAATACAAAGAAAATAGACATTAGAAATTAGAAATATGAGCCCTAAAAATGATAAATATTCAAAAATCTCATTCAGTCCACATTGGTTTTATTTGGTCCATTCTGTCCTCTTCGGTCCATTTTGGTCCTATTTGGTCCATATGGTTCTAGTCAGTCTATTCGGTCCAATTTAGTCCATTCTATGCACTAAAGTTCTATTCGGTCCAATTCGATTCGTTGGGTCTACTTTAGTCCTATTCGGTCTATTCAGTCCACATTGGCTCTATTCGGTTCATATTAGTCATATTCTGTCTACGTCAGTCTTATTCGGTTCACATTGGTCCTATTCAATCCATTTTTTCCTTTTTAGTCTACTTCAGTCCTATTCGGGCCATTCAGTACATTTTGTCTACTTTGGTTCTATTTGGTCCATTTTATCCACTTTGTTTCTATTTGGTCCATTTTGTGTACTTCGGTTCTATTCAGTCCACATTAGTCCTATTCGGTCTACTTCGGTCCAATCTGTCCATTTTAGTCTAATTTAGTCTCGTTCGGTCCATTTTGTCGACTTCAGTTTTATTCGGTCCATTTGTTCTTATTCGGTTCATATGGTCCTCTTTATTTTATTCGGTCCTATTCTATCCATTTGGTCCATTTTGTTCCATTTGGTCCAACTTGGTCCATTCGGACCACTTCAGTCCATTTTGGTTCACTTTGATCTATTTTTGTGCACTTACATAATGGGAAAAGACATATTTGGGTTGAAAGCACCTAATCTAAATCTAAATCTAAAACTCGTAAAATCTTAAGTATAGCATTTATTGTTACTACGCTTTTGTTGAGCTACATTAAAATAGCATTTCAGTCCACTTCGGTAATGCTAAATTTAAGTGAAAGTCTTTCTAAACATAAAAGATATGAATATACAAATGTAATCTTTAGAGTTATTCATTTGTTTTAACATCACTACTTTAAATGAATTATATGAGGTAGATTATACATTTAAGAGATACATACATATATATATATATATATATATGTATGTATGTATGTATAATTTTTATTTAAATAAATTATTCATTCTATTAAAAGAGATTATCATGATAATCAAAACTCATGCTAAACTTATACTGGATATGTATAATTTATTCTCTAAATTTTATTGTAGAGAGAGAGATAGACCACTTGTGATGGGGAACTAAAAAATACAACACCAAAATGTATGAGCCCAAAATAGAGTTTTAAAAATCACAATAATTCATCAATATAAAGTAGAATTGTAAGAAAGAATAAAAAAATCAATAGAAAGAGAATAACCACTTTTTAAAAAAAGAAATTGAGAGAGAATAATAAGAAATTTATAGAAAATAATATGAGAAGTGTGGGTGTCGGTGATGAACACTTTCTTTTTTTGATAACTAAATAACTGACTAACACAACTAATTTATCATAATTCAAAGATAAAAATTTCACAATGGGAGATCTAAACAACTGATTAGAAGGCAACAAGGAATACAAAGGATTGTTTATTGATATGAAAACATCTTTCTCGAGATACAGAGGACTGAGTTAAAAGCTAAACACTTCTATTTTTCCTATCCTATTATAGTTTTCTCTCTCTTGTTCTTCCTGGAGTCTTTCTTTGAGGATATTTCTGAAACCCCTCTCTGTTGTACCCTCCTCTTCTTTTATAGGCATTTTTCCTTCCTTTATCTCCCTAGTTGGCCTACTTCCAGCTAGATTTTTGGGGTACTTGTCATATCACCCCTTGGTTCTACCCCCCTTTCATCATGAAATAGGACTTTTAGTGGTGTCTATACTGTTTAGGCTATCCTATATGCATTTAACGTGGAAGAGATTAGATAGAGAACCTCTCATTAATGCAGAGGTGACTACCTCTGTGATTCATATCCTTTTAAGGTGTTTTCCAAGGCGAATCTAATGGGAGTGGCATCTCAGATTAAAAAGGAAATTGATTGCCCATGGTCCCTCTCGTGTCTGCTGAAGGACCATCCATGTTTGTTACCTCGGATAAGAGTTTCAATATTGGTGGCTAACTTGGATCTCCATAGTAACTGTTCTGGTGAGTTATCCTTTACTTTTCAGACACTCTAGCTTCCACCCACATTGATAGGCCTGGGCCATCTCTTCAAGTATGACCTTCTAGGCCTTTGGGCCTTGGCCCGGAATCAAGTTCACCGCCCTCCCCCCCAAATAAAAAATATAGTATTAAACCAAATTATCCAAGTCATGTTATGTAATAAAATAACATTATATTTTTATATATTATCTTTATAATGCAATATGATAACATCTATGAAATCAAAGAGAATAAAAAAGATAACAACTTAAAAATACAAAACTTAATCACATCAACCCAAAGTAGAGTTCCAAATAATAATAAATATTCATCAACCTAAAGTAAAGAGAGAGAAATAACCTTTTGTGTGGAAAAACTACGTATAGAATGGAAAAGAGAATTGTAAATTTATAGTAAGATGAAGGGAATAAGAAAAGTAAAAAATTAAGGAAGATAAAGGGATAGAGGAAATGTAATATTAAAGTAGATAGTAGTTGAAAGATGAAAAGGTAAAAGAGAGGAGAAAAGTTTTTTTTTTTTTTAAAGTATAACAATAAGTTGAGAATTAATAAGAAAAAAAGAGTTAAAAATAAGAAAAAGAATGTTGAAAATGAGTAGATAATATGATCGTTGATGTGACTTAACAGAAGCGTAAAAATAATAAATGTTATGCTTCAACAACTTTTTTATATATATATATATATATATATATATATATAAAACCTACTACTCTTAAATTAACAGAAGCTTGAGCTTTGTATCTATTTTACGGTTAAGATTTTATTTCTATATTAGATAAGACGTATACATTATTTAAAATTTTTAATAATGTGATGCTGGATATACCTTAAATTGATTCGATTTTAAATGGATAGACCAAAGTTGTCATAAACATGCAATTAATTGGAAGTTTAGAGGCAGAGAAAGGGTTGGGCCTAACAGTTGTTGACTCTTTTTCTCTATGTGGTGAGGGCCTGCCCATCCACATTTTATATGCGACCACAAAACTCTTTGGGCCAGTATCAGGCATTCTCTACTGAATAAATAATTCATTAGAACCTGAAGAGAAGTGCAGAGTCTATAGACTGGACTGGTAACCATCTCTTCCCTCGAGAGAAAAAAAAAATGGACTGAAACTTATAGGTCTGATATAGGCCCAGCTGATTACAAAACCCAAACTATGGGCCCAAATCCTATTCAACTCTGAAATTTTCCACATACAAAGTTCAAAATTGTGGAAGATACTTTTCTCTCTTACTATCATTAACATTCTTGGCACCCAAACATGGTAACTAAAATAGAGCCAATAACAATGAAGTATAGAATGCTTATTTAGGAAAATTTTCTGGATATAATTTGTCTCTAATCCCATTTGCAAGGTACAGAGTTTTTCTTCAGTTTTATCATTTATGTAGACCCAGACCAAGACCCCAAGACATCATTTTCATCACTACGTGGCAAGGTGCAAAATCTTTCTTGGTTATAAATATTAGAATATAGAAAACAACTAATCATTATTGGCCTCATGGCTGTATCAAAGTTTAGGAAAAAAAGAGATTAATTTATCATTGGGGAAAAGAAAATCCTTATCACCGATTAATATTCCTGGTACTTTGTCAAAACACAATGCACAAAGTGCACCCACGTGTTGCAAGGCAAGGACCGTGAGTAACCATTTGACCAGCCGCCTTGGCCTTGTCTAACTAGCTAGTTGTTTCCTGGTTGCTCACTTCACAAATTCCCTACTGGTGCAAGTGCATTAAGATTGACCACAATTTCCCATCAAGGAAAACATGTTAACAAGAAAAAAACGTTGTACTTTTATCTCGATTAGTGTGAAAGATTGGGATGATAAGACGTCATTAAATATCTTATCCAAATAATGTGTTACATGGTGGAGTAAAAGAGGACAAAACCTCTCATTTGTCCTCTGACGGCCAAATTAAAAAGCAATATTTTAATAGTCCGGTTAATATACATATACTTAGATCATATATTAATCATTTATTTTTAAAAATATTTTATAAAGAATTGAAAAATTTGTCAAAAAAAGTTAGTATTTTTTTTTATCTATAAAAATTTTTTTGAGATAGTTTATTAATGTATAACATAAGAGCACATGTTATTAATTGAAACTCATATTTTAAACATTATGGTTTCTGTATTTTTTTTCCAACTGCTTGTAAATGTCCTATTCGTCTAGATCCGTGGTTTCGACACTAAGTTGTACGACACTGAACATCAAATGGTCGGAGAAGGCTGAAAAAGTGTTGGGGCAACTTGATGTTTTTCACAATTATTGCCAAATGAGTCCATGCGCATAAATTGCTCTAGTTTGGAGGATAGGGTAGGGGTGAGAAAAACATTTTACGTGATTTGGATTGATTTGGCTTCTTCTCACATTTTAGTTTCATGCGGAAGATTTTCATGCCAAAGTGTTTTGTCTTGTAATGAGACTAATATCTTACTCGATCTCCAACCCCTTATACTCATACAAAGAACACTCAAATCAGTTTGTAGCTTTATATGAATGGAAGCATACATGACACAACTCAAGCATAAACTACAAACATAAAGCTAATGGGAAAACAATCACAATTTTTAATTTTTTTTTAGCCTAAAAGTTCAAAGAAAAATGAGGCTCAACTAAAAACACGTTTTTCCCATATAATCCAGTATGTTACATACTCAGGCACCCAACATACCTTGCACACACGCACAAGGGTGGCCAACAAATTTGGAGGCCTTAGGTGATATATTTAAATGAGACTTTTTTGTTATCACTTAAATAATATTTAACTAGTATTTAATATCATTATTATTTTTATAACAAAACTATATTCTTTTTATTTTGTAATATGCTTTTTAATTTTTTTTGGAAAAATGCTAAAGCTATAACAAATTTAATAAAAAAAACACTTAGAAACGATATACTAATGAATATGATTAGTGACACTTTAAAAAGATAATCAATAAAAAAATATTTGAATGAATGATGTTAAGGATATTATAAATTTTACAATATGAAGCTTACAAAGATGTATCACCAATCACAAAAAATATTTCAAAAATGCATTTAATAAGTTGTTAACGTCTACAAATCATATTAATTATCACATCAATTTGTAAATGTCTTTGAAGTAAAACTTATAGTACATATTTCTTGCATTTTCCTATCTAAATTATTTCTTGTGATTAATGACATATATATTTGTAGGACTCACGTATTTAAAGTTGTATTATCTTTAGTATTACTTAATTATTTGAGACTTCTCAAATAAAAAAAATAAAAAAATATATATCTCTAAAAATGTATTTTTTCAAAAAAATATATTAATTTTTACCCCAAAATTTGGGGGCCTTTCTCTAATAGGGACCCTAGGTGATGGCCTAAGTGGCCTAGGCCTAGGTCCGGCCCTGCACGCACGCAGCCTAACCACTGCACAAAAAACAACCAATGAGTGACCATGCCCAATCAAGGCTATCGTGGCTCATCTCACCGCACATGCTACCCCATAAGGCCATAACACACACATGGCTAGCAACCTGTCAACCAATTACCACAAGTCCATTGCCAAAACCACTATCACACACTACCACTTGGCCAAGGGACCTTGGTCACCTCATGGCATGTCTCTCTCATATCCATGGGTTTGTGTGGCTGGCATGAATGCAAGGTGTCACCACTTTTTTAGTCACTCCTCTTCGGGATCAATTATCTAACACCTAGGCTTTTATACATTTAGAGCATTACCATTGGAGTGAGTAAAACTTCAAATTTGTTATTTTACACTCCCAAATACCAAAATCCAACCAACATCCGGATGGGTATACATAAATATTTTTAGAACATTTTTATAGTAACTTCTTAAATTTAGAAGTTACTATAGCAATTCTTACTTCATTTTATATTAATCTCTCTCTCTCTCTCTCCCTCTCTCTCTCCTGTGTTGGTGGAGCATGTATTAAATAGTCTGAATCTCGAATAGTGACAGTAAATTTGGTAGTGATGGGGATCTAGCAATGGTTTGACTTGTTGATTTTGCTCTATTAATTGTGAAATTTTGTTGATTTTGTTGGGTCTATGGTGCAGCAATGCTGTGGTGGTGGTGGTCAGTGGTTTGCGGTTTGTGATTTGTGGGTTTTATTGGAGGATTTGAGTTTTTAAGATTTGGGTTTTTGCCGTGGTATGTGGTTTCACAGAGAGAGAGAGAGAGAGAGAGAGAGAGAGAGAGAGAGAGAGAGAGAGAGAGAGAGAGAGAGAGAGAGAGAGAGAGAGAG
>NC_044910.1:36046993-36087807 GCF_001633185.2 Quercus lobata
TTATATAAGAGATGTCTGAGTGATCTGAAAGAATATTAAAAGACTGGAGTGAGTGTGCTGGAAGAACCTCTAGCAACATAAATATCATAGGACTTGCAAATCAAATTATGTATTAAAGATTACAATAAAAATTAGAGAAACAATGCAAACTAAGATTTCTCTATCTTAAATACAACGGTGTAATACTGCAGACATGACAAATTAGAGAGGAGTTTAAAGAGCCTACCCCAACACCCAACCTAAGTGTTTGATAGCAGAAATGACGCATTGCATCTTGCTGGTCCCTAGGTATCTCATCTCCTAATACATCATCATTGGTCATCTCTACATCTATCTCATGGGCCTCCTGAAACAAATAAAAGGTTTGTTAAAATCAAAAAACAAGAAGCATATGTAAGGTAAATGAAGAGCATGCAAAAACCGATACGAAAAAAAGCAAACTGTTGTTGGTTCCCTCAAATTATCAATAAGAGTACCTACCACATATGTCATCTCAGATAACAATCTATTTTTTTTTTTTTGGGGGGGGGGGGGGGGGGGGTAACCTTAACAAAGTTCCACACAGGTGTATCAATAAAGAATAAGACAGCTTGCAATAAGAAAACCAGTAACTATACAGTCATGTACACACTTAACATCAAAATTCTAGCCATAGTTTTTTTTTTTTTTTTTTTATCAATAAAGCATTTTAACTTGAAACAATTTTCTTGTAGAAATTTTTACATGGAATAACCAAACTTCCCTTTATACTCAGTAGTCAGTAGTAATTCATTCTTCAACAAAACATACATATTATTGTGCTATTTCTGGAGGTCTGTTTAGTTTCAAGGCATAGGACTATTAGAGCAACCCAACAAAATTATACCAGATAGGAGTAACTAAATAACAATTAGATTTTTATGCTGTGTAGAGGGGGCCTAAAAATAATGCTGAACCTTATCAAAGTGCAAAACTGAACTTTTCTTCAAATCTTAAATCAGATCACTCGATCATATCTGAGGCCAATTAAAGATGTTGGAGGAGGATATTAACCCCCAGCTGTAAATTATAGCTAGATTATAGACCTGACTTGAGAAAACAATCTAATTGTCAGTGTATCTAGGGCAGTTGATTTTATGTGCACAAACCGGCTTTTTTTCAAAAAACTAGGCTAATGACTCTCAAGGCTAAAATTATCATTTACCACTACAAGCAGCAGCTTTCATTGGTATCACACCAATCATATAGTGAAAATAATTTCAGAAACTATCACCAAACTATACTTTCAAAACAATGCATACATGCATGGGAGCAGCCGAAACTCCATCATCATCATCATCTGGCACTGCTTCACCATTAAGATCAAGATCAGAAGATCTTTTCCACTCTGGAGTTGAAGGGCAAACAACCATCTCAGGCTTCTTTTCATGATAAAATGTATACAGTGCATCAATATAGTCTGGTTTGTAAATTCCTGGAGGACGTGCGTCAGCAAACATTTTGATTGCCTGCAGAATAGTCAAAGCACCCCCCCCCCCCCAAAAAAAAAGAACACATTTAGAAAATATTAAAATGCAATTAACATGCTTATCCAACTTTCAAAGATCAATAAACAACAGACCTGGGTGAAAGAAGCTTGAAGTGAGCACATAATATAATGAACAATCCATTTAGAAAATATTAAAACTCAATTAACATGCTTATCCAACTTTCAAAGATCAATAAACAACAGACCTGGGTGACAGAAGCTTGAAGTGAGCGCATAATATAATGAACAATCATATATCCAGTGCGATTATGCCCATGTGTACAATGGACAAGAATATACTTCTTTGAGTGTTTCTGGCGAGCAACGAATTGTGAGACCTAAAAAGAAAAGGTACATTACAGATAAAGAATTCATACATATACATATAATACACACACACACAGCGCATATAAGGCTTTCAAAAGCAATTGCTTAATTTTTAAGCCATATGGACACAATAATAATTCCAAACATAGGCATTGGCCAGTCTTCCATGGGTGATTCCAATTGGGAAAATTTGACAATCCAAGAAAAGATGATTTTTATTGTAATTAAAGAAAAGGGTGCACATGAAAAACAAACAAGGACCACCCAGGAGGTCACCCATCCAAAGAAAGATGATTAATGCTTGAGAAAAAATTTGGTGCACAAATGCGCTCAATAAAAACAAACCAAAGGACCACCCCAGAAGGTCACCCATCCAAAAAAAGATGACTAATGCTTGAGATAAAATTTGGTGCACATATGTGCACATGAAAAGCAAAACAAAGGACCACCCTTGTTTCTTATTGCTGCTATATGCCAGAAATATATATACTACTTGTGTTTCAACTCATTAAATGATACATGAGCAAAATATTTATGAAAAAATAAACCAATAGAATTATATATAATACATTAAACTACATAGCAGTCAGATACAGACAGGGATGTTTAAAAGAAGAAACAATACCTCATACTTTGGTACATTACCCAAAAAAACAAAAAGGGAGGAAGAAGAAGAAACAATACCTCATAGACAAAGTTATTTACAGATGCATTGTCAGGTACAGAATCCCGCCCCTTGCATTGAATCTAGACCACAAAACAATTTGAGGGGGAGAAATAAGAACCAGTCAATAATAAAATCACCCAAAACAAAGGTAAAAAAGAAGAAGAATTCAATCACTCAATTAGAAGTCGTAAACAGAAAACAGGAACTATATTGCAATTCACTGATACCTTAACATGCTTGATACCCTCTTTCTTCAAATCCGTTGCTGGATAGTAACGTGTAGTATTTGTCAAATCAATCACCAAACCAAGCTGAAAAATAAGTGAACAAAACTTAGATACCATGCAAACAAATCCCTCCACCCAAAAAAAAATTATTAGAAAAAGTAAAAAAAAAAAAAAACGATTCTTTTATGTTATTTTCTAACAGGAACGTGCATGTTTTATTTATCTCTTTCTTTTTTGTTAAAAGAAAAACAGCCTGGATGTAATATGCTCAAATGTTTTTACAGAGATATAAAGCGATCCAACAAGAAGTTTCAAGTTCAAGAGCTATTTCCAAGTTAAACACAATATTCTTCCCTTCCTAAATGAAGAGAGTTCTCTCAGCTTTGAAAATTTCATAGAAGATGCGATTTGGGAGAAGGGGAGGGGGGGGGGTGTAGAAGGGGAGCAAAAAAACCTTCAAAACCTAGGATTACTTACTTTTCTTCCTAAAACTCTTTGTTGATGAATCACTTGCTTAAATGAGTATCTTTTACCAGGAGGAACATTGTCATTGTAGGATTCACCAAGTGGAACCTTAGAAGGAATCATGACACCACATACTTCCTGACCAGCAGCAGGGCATTCCAACCAACCTGCAATATGAAGAACAAAACAGTTAAAAAAGGCAATGGAGATGGGAGGCAAAAAAAGAAAAAACTTCTAAAATAAAGTAAATGATAAAAATCAAATCATTCCTTGCATCTGTAAAATATATTTTTAGTATATGGGACCCTTTTCTTTTTCTTTTTTGGATTCTTGGCTAACCTAAGATTGTCAGGAGAAATACAAACAAGATAATGGCCAAATAAGACCAACTTTCAACAACAACGATCACTTAGATCATATGAATGCTACAAAAACTCTCAAGATCCCAAGAGAAATGGAATAATTTTTTTCCAATATACATATTTCACATTATGACTAAATGAAAAATTGGCACACATCCCACCAAAACAAGATGCTGCCCATAGCAATGCTTTTTCCCTCCTGATACAAGTAATCTAAGCGATCACTGTATAGTTTTCATATCAGTGGCGGAGCCAAGATTTGGCTTTTAGGAAGGCAAAATTTATACACACATGTACACGTGTACGCGCACACACACGAGTATGTTAAGTGATATTTTAGTGTTAAAAGTCAAAACCCATAAAATGATAGCATATTCATTACATTGTGTTTATGAGTTACAAATTATCTTCATGAATAAGCCTTTTTTTAGTTTTTTTCAAAGTCAAAATTACACTTATTCAAAAGTAAGAGGATCCTTATTATCAAAAGTAGGATAAAAAATTGGGGGTAATTTTGTACTTTTCTTCTTAATGCCATTTTCTTTCCTTTTTTTTCTTTCCAATTTGGAAGGAGAAATGGTGGGCCCAGGTGGAAAACTTCATCCGCCCCAATTTCTTTCCTCCTCCTTCTCACTCCAACCAAACAATGGAAAATTACATTTTCCTCTTCCTTTTCCTTCTCCCATTTTTCCATCCTCTCCCCACCACAACCAATCATAGCATAAAAGACATTGATAGAATAGGAAAGATTTTCTTCCCTTTTTTACTGAATGAATTTTGACTTATAGAAGAGATAATAATGTATTGATTATAAGTATGGTAAAAATATATATATCAACAAGAAAGATATAAAATAAATTCATATAAAAATATGAAAACCGAAAAAAAAAAAAAAAATTCAAATCAAATTATAATTGGGGAGAAGGGGGGAAATCTAAACAAAAATCATTAACTAAATATTTAGCAGGAGGGAGAAGGGGGCAATTGCCCCCTGGCTGTGCCCATATTTCACATTACAAATTTCATACATACTTCATGATAAATAATGATCATATACGTTTGTCATCAAAAAATAAAAATATAATTATCATATATGTTGGAAATATTAGAATTTCATTCAATTATAGCTGAAGTTTGGTCCATGTACGCATCAATTGCTTCTTTATTTTTTCGATAATTCAATAATCAACAGTTATAATGGGAGAAGAGAGATTTCAATCCTAAACATCCCCATCAAAAATACAAGGAAATGCCAATTGAATTGCAAGGATCTTGGCACTTTCATTTTTTATTCCACATTAGAAAGTTTCAGGTGCAATTGGGTGTTTACGAAATTCATAAACAATTGAATATTCAACAATGTGGAGTCAAATGTTAAGGCACTTAAAACTAGATTCTTAAGATTGTTGTTTGAGTGGTCCAAAACCATATGAACTGTGTGCATAACATATCCCCTCTTCTCAAAATTTTATCATCTATCAGAGACAGAGAGAGATAAAGAGGGAGAGGGAGAGAATACAAATTGCCAAGGAACTCTTTTGCCCAAAAGAATGACAAAATTACTGTAGAACACAACACAATTCCACCAAACTAAACAGTAGAATTGCACTATTGACAATTAACTATATGCAAATCCCCCCCGCCCTAAAAAAATAAACAAAACAAAAATAGAAGAAGAACTTACCAGGGGGAAGCCTGCTTTTGTCATAAGTTTTAACGTTTTTTGTATAATAAAACTGATCATATGCAACTGGTTGAGGTACATGGACTGGTCTGTCATCTGGACGTTCTCTTTTCAATCGCTTGCGTCTTTCATCACGCTCCTAACATGAGAAGCGCGCTAGATCAGCCATCATAAATAAAGTCTGGTACACAGATACCTACTTCAATGCTTATCTCTTGGTGCATGCATGCATGTGTGTGTGTATGAGAGAGAGAGAGAGAGAGCACAATACTACTTAAACCAGGAGTTATAGCATCCAATTTCATCAAAAACAAAGTTTGATAGATTAAAACTTCAAACAACTAAAATACTAAATTTATACTTGTTATCAATGCATATGAAAAAGAGTGAAAATTTCCTCCATTTTCCTATTCTAAGTCCCCATGTACAAGGGGCCAAAACATAAATAGGATCTTCTGCATTCATATGGTGTGCATAATTTAACTTGTGGTTCAGCCACTGGAACTGAGCATTTCCAGGGGTTTAATTCCATGAATGATATAATTCCAATAAAATTTAGTCACTATTTTATGGATGGATCCATTATAGATGCTTGTTGGGCTCCTACTAACAATGCGCTACATGAGTCCCTGGATGCAGTGAAAAGTTGTCAAGGGTTAGCTAGGGCATTCCCTGTAAGCAAAATGTTTGTTGGAGCATCCCTACTAGCGAGTCAACAATGCGCTGCATCAAACCCCATATACAGTGAAAAGTAGACAAGGGTTAGGTAGGGTGTTCCCTGTAGATGGCACACCACAAAGGCATAACTTTGGTGGACTAGTGCGGGTAAAAAAGTAGGTCCAATAGAGTAGGATTTGTTTAGGCACTTGGAATATAGGTTCTTTAACCAGGAAACTAACTAGAAGCAATAGATACAATTATTAGGAGGAGAATAAACATATTATGTCTTCAGGAGACTAAGTGGGTAGGTGAGAAATCTATAAAAATTGAACGTACATGATATAAATTAGGGTATACATTACTAGATAATCTTTTTTTGATAACTTGATATAAGGAGAGCCTATTTCTTCAGGTTAGGAGGATTAGGGGTATAATTATGTTAATAAAACTTGCCCTAGGAAAAGAGACAATTAACATAATTAGTGCATACAATCCTCAAATAAAATTGGAGGAATCCATTAAGCATAAATTTTGGGAGGACATGGATGAATTGATTCAAGGGTTACTGAATGAGGAAAATATTTTTATTGGAGGAGACTTGAATGTTCATGTCGGAAAAGATAGTGGGGGGTTTTAAAGGAGTTTATTTAGGGTTGCGATAAGGAGTATGGAATGAACCAGGAGATTATATCCTAAACTTTGCACTAGAGTACCATCCCTTTGCATGTGGCTAATAAGATTGAGAAGATGCAAAGGGACTTCTTGTGGGGGGATTCGAAGGCTCATTGGTGGGGTGGGATAAGGTGTGTGCTCCTAAGGCTAATGGTGGTTTGGGAGTAAGGAAATTAAATACTTTTAATAAGGCCTTACTAGGAAAATGGTTATGGCAGTTTGGGGTTGAGGAGACTCGTCTTTGGAGGAAGGTTGTAGCTTTGAAGTTTGGGGAAGAGTGGGGGGGATGGTCTTCCAAGCTGGGTAGGGGTGTTCATGGGTGTGGTTTATGGAGAAGTATCCGAAAAGGTTGGGAGGTTTTTAGCAAATGTATTCGGTTTGAGGTGGGGGGGGGGGGGTGATAGAGTGAAGTTTTGGACAGATTGGTGGTGTGGGGACTTACCACTCCATCTATCCTTCCCGGTAGTGTATGGGATTGCTACTAATAGAGAGGCATCTGTGGCCTCGTCTCTCGAACGGTTGGGGATTGAGGTTCAGAGAAGCTAGAATGTTCGTTTATTTAGGGATCCAAATGATTGGGAGTTGGGTGATGTGGATGAATTCCTTCATACCTTCGGTTCTAATTTACATCAATCTGAGCACGGAGACCGTATGAGATGGAAGTTGTCAAAGAAGGGGGATTTTGACATCCGCTTGTTCTATAATAAGCTTTGAAGTCCCATGCCAATTATCTTTCCTTGGAAAGGTATTTGGAAGGTTAAGGCTCCTTTGCGCGTCTCTTTCTTTGTTTGGACTGCAACTTGGGAGAAGATTCTTTCAAGGGACATTTTGCAAGGTAGAAGCTTTGATTTTGTTGACTGGTGTATTATGTGTCGTTGTAATGGGGAGACGGTGAATCTTTTGCTACTCCATTGCGAAAAAGCTTATCAATTGTGGAGCTTGGTTTTTAGATCTTTTGGGATTTCTTGGATCTTGCCAAGATCGGTTGCAAATACGCTTTTTGGTTGGTGGAATTGGTTTGGAAAGCACTCTTCTAGCATTTGGAATTTAGCTCCGTTGTGCCTAATGTGGTATATTTGGAGGGAGCGAAATTGGCGAACTTTTGAGGACATGGACAAATCTGATGACCAGTTGCTTGCTTCTTTTAGTGGTTCTCTTTTTGATTGGTCTAGGGCTTGGGGACTCACCTCTAGTGATTCTCTTCCTTTGTTCCTTAGTTCTCTCCTTTGTAATTAATTCTTTGTTGATTTTTGTTTGTTTTGTTGTTTTTTTCTATCTGTTTCTTTCTTTCACTGTACTCTTTGTTTTGCCTTATGTTTTTTCATGAGGTAGCTTCTTGAATATACATCTTTCTTACTTATCAAAAAAAAAAAATATTAATGAATACTCAGTTTAAAATGAGGGAATCACATTGACACTCCATTTGGGAGGAGGGAAAGGAAAGGAAATGAATTATTTTGGAATATCCCTTTCATTCCCTTGTTTGGGATTTTTAATGGAGGGATTGGAATGGTAGGAGAGAGCAATCATTCATCTCTATTCCCTCAAAATATCAAATTTTATTCCCCAAGATTGGGAGGAATCGAACAGAATGAAATTAGGTTTAATAATTTTTTCACTAAAACACCCAAAATGCCCCTATACATTTAGCCCTTTATTTTAAAATAAGGGTCTAATAGTAATATTGTCATAAAATGCTTTATTCCTTTCCCTCTATGCTACTCCCAAACAATGTTATTTACCTTCCATTCCTTTATTTGAAAACATTCAAACAAGATTACTTAATTTCATTCCATTCCCTTCATTTATTATCCACTCCTTTCCATTACTTAAATACATTCATTCCTTTATGATTTAATCATTCCATTCCTTTATGAACTCTCAAACGAAGTATAGGTACCTTCAAGGGTGGGACAACATTAGTCTGATGCAGCCCTAGGAAAATTATTGATCACAAAAATAATCCTAGTAAGAGGGGCTTTCTTATTAGTCATCTGTTGCTGCATTGTCCTTTTGTTTCTAATTTGTGTGCTTTCTTTCTTAATTTGTCAAGTCAGGTTGGCTTGGGTTATGCCAATTTTTGTCGATGCTATGTTGGAGTCTTCAGGTGGAGTTCAGGGAGTTCGTGGATGAGTACAAGTATGGAGGACAACTCCAAAGTGTCTTATTTGGTGTATTTGGATGGAACAAAATCACTGTACATTTGAGGGGGGGAGCTATCTTTGCCAAATCTCAAGTTTCTCTTTTTGAAGACTATTCAAATGGGAATTACAGTCATTTACTCTATCCATGTTTTCTATGATTAAGTTCCAAGATTCTTTAAGCCCCTGCCGTCGATACAACTTTGCTCTTTTCATTCTACGTTCTTTATTTTCACTTGTGTTGTCATTTTTTCATTGTATACTTTCTGTATATGGTAAGGCCGCCTACCATGACCTCTCCCAGACCCCACAAAAGCAGGGACTTTGTACACTGAGTACATCCTTTATGAATTGCACTTATTTATCACCAAAAAAAAGGGAGGGTGGGACAACAATTTTATCCTTACTTAAAAAGTGGAAAAAATGGATGTTGTAAATATTGTAGGGTGATACCAAAAGATGGCGTAGCCACTCAACATAGGGTGCTGGTTCTAGATATTTGTATTAGAAACAACATGACTCCATTAGAAAAGAGCTCATATCTAAACTATGCAAAATCTCCACAAAATGACTTCATACATATGGGATTACCAAACTACCTTCCTGGAGTGCTAGATTTTGATCAATAGCTAAAATAAGTAAACTGAGAAAATTCATCCAATTATCATGACTGACAACAAACAAATTCTTCTATGGAAAAAAGGGCAGTTAAGTCAAAAGATAAAAAAGAGCAGTACCCGGCGTGCTATATCAACTGCAGACTCTATACGTTCTTCTGGTGCTGTATATTCTTCTATATGCTGTCCAAAAGTGTCTTCATCTTCTTCAGGTACCGGTGAGGCATTCAAATCCATGGAAACAATCATTCAACATCCAAATGCCCGCAATTCTCTCGCGGGAATTACAAGCTCATTATCTGCATCTTTTGCATTGTACTTTGCATAAACTCCACGTCCCAAAAATAAAAAGAACCAACCAAGAGTGAGAAATAAAAACAAAAACAAAAAACTTAAGGGAATCTTTATAGCAACCATTAAGTTCAAGTGAAGAACTAAGTATGAAATAGTTACAATAGCATTTATTTAATCGAAAATGGAAAACACAATTAAGTAACACTAATCCTATGCAAATTATAGTTTTCCAAAACTCCAAGCAAACCAAAAAAAGAAAAACCCAAAATATTTCAAAAGTAATTTTTCGTATCTCATTCCACGCATTTTCTCAGTACCCAAAACAGCACGAAAGTTCAGAAAGACATGCAGCTAAACCCTAGCTAAAGCGAATTTCAAACCAAAACCAAAAAAATGAAAAAAGTTTAAAAGTTTGCTTTGAAACAATCAAAGTAGAGAAGCAAAAACCTGAATGTAATCGACAACGAAATTCTGGCCGGAACGACGATCCAGCTCGGAAGCAGAAATTTGTTGCGGTGTTGCAGAAAATTCAAATTGAGGTTTCCACGATCAGAGAAAAAAAATGAAGGAAGGTTGTTGATTGTGGGCGTGGAGAGAAGGAAAAACCCTAGAAATTGTAGTACCTTTGGTGTCCTTCGTTGCCAGTGAGAGACGAAACCCTAGCTAGTCAGAGAGAGCGAGAAATTGAGAGAGAGAGAGAGAGAGAGCGAGAGAGGGTTTGTTGAATTAGAGAGAGGGTTCTTTATAACTAATCAATCCCTAGAGAGTAGAGAGAGAGAGAAACAGACAGAGACAGAGAGAGAGGGGGGAGAGGAAATATTTTTTTTTTTTCATAATCAGGGGGAGAGGAAATACACAATTTTGGAGTTACCAACTTTATATATATATACCATGGGATTAAAAAAAATTAAAAGACAAAAACAAAAGATTTATCATAAAATTAAAAATAGAAAGAAATGATTTTGTTAGCAATGCAGGTAAGATGCATTTAACATTTTTATTATTAAATAATATTTTTATATATTTAAAAAAAAAAAAAACAGAGCCAAAAGTGTAGTGTACAACTAAAAAAAAAGTATACACAACTACAATGGATCGTTTTTTCTTTTTTCTTTTTTGAGAGTGTACAATGAATTGTTAATATGTATTTTTTTAGTTTTTGAAAAGTGTGCATTACAGTTTATAATTTAACATTTATTAATTTTTTAACTTATGTACTTAGGACATTCATTAGCTAGACCAAAAAAAAAAAAGTAAAAGTGGAAGGGTAAAAAATTGGAGTTGAATCTTTTTTTATTTTTAATTAACCTCCAAGTTATTTGAGTGGGGAAGATTGACTTGGGGTGGTGACATCATGTGCTAGATATTCCATATATGGTGAAGATAAACCTAGCCAAATAATTAATCTCTAATTCTCTTCTTCTTTTTTCAAATAATTTTTTTTTTTAAGTCTCAACTTTTTCTTAATAAAATAATATATCTCATTTTTAGAATGTGGCTGCTAGTTATAATTTTTTCGAGTGAATGTACAAAGGGTTTAGTGGTTGTGCATGACTAGCTTGGCCAAGATCAAAATTAGATGTTGATACCATGTTAAAGTTGTTATGTGATTGAGTGACGAATTGTCTTTTTATTGCCCTTCCTAACAAGTCATGTTTAAAAAAGAAATGGGCAAGGGTATGGCTACCTCTTCCCCTTATATGAAAATTTTTTAAATCAAGTAAGAGAATGAGAGGATTCTCAAAAAAAAAAAAAGTAAGAGAATGAGAATAAATATCCCTCCCATTTATTTGGATTTTTTAATTTTCTTTTTCTTTCTTAACTAGGTTTGTTTTAATGTTTTTATAAATTAAGTTGGGGGAGGGGAAAGAAGAGTGGCCATATAATTGATAATTATGACCTTCATTTGCTAATTTTAAAGATATATATATAATGTAAATAGATATTAAAAGGGCATCCATTTAATTTTTTTTAATATAAGTTGAATCTCTCTCTCTCAAAATTTTCATCCAATTACGGGAATATTTTTTTTATAAAAACAAAGAAAAAAAAATTAAGGAGTGGTAGATACCCTTTAAAGTGCATTTATGATGAGAACCCTCTATAATTTTATCGTTTTATGGAAGTTTGCACAATAACCAACCTCAATGGTCAGAAGTCAGAGCCCTCTCTAGTGAGAACTCTCCAAAGAAGAGTAACAATATTTTTGTTTTAACAAATAATAACACTTCGTGAAAAATAATAGCAATAATAACACTATTCTCTATAAATAAAAATAAAAATAAAACAATAATAACACTATTCTTGTTTTATAGTATATCATTGCTATTTGCCATTCGATCATGACATGCCCTACTTCTTGTCTCTTTCTGTTTTCTTTTTGTCAATTATGATGACTTCTAAATGGAAGGCAGGTTTCATGGTTCACCATGTTTTTTTTAATTCTCAAAAGCTTAATTATATTTATTTTTTAGTTTGCCAATAAGCCTTTCGCCCTCGAATTGGCTCTATTATTAGTCAAATTATAATAAGTCAAAACAACATGTTAACAGCATTAAAGTGAGCCTAGAATTAACATCATCAATAGGCAATTAATATACAAGTTAAAAAATAATAAATATTCAATTACAAACATGTACACTTATCCATTAAAAAAAATGTTATGTGTACAATGTTTTCACAACATTTTCACAACAAATTTTAAGTGACAGGTTATTATAAGTTGTTATCAGAAGGTAAAAAAATAATTTCAGTTGTAAGTTCAAATTAAAACTAATAACAACTTACCACCTATAATTTGTTGTGAAAATATTATTGTAAGGACACGATTTTTAAGACCCAAGGGTGGGCTCGTATGTAAAGGGGCCCGAACAATACGATTTGTAAAAAGTGGGTTTGGGAAGGTTGGACCTTGGTCGTTGGGCAATGGTTTTTAGTCAGGATTTCCATGGAAGCCCATACGAAGATGGGTTTGGCCCGTAGGGCTAAGCCTTACACGGATGTGGCGTGAAGATCTATATCCTCGGACTTAGTCCGAGGAGCGTCTCATCCTCGCCCTTCTTCCTCTTTTTTTGGGTCCCCCCCTTTTTCTCAGCTCTCTCTCCCTTTTATACTAGTATTTCCTTCTCATTCTTCACCTACGTGTCAGTTTCTCCTTGTTCAGGGTGGTTACTTGTCTTATCAATCCTCACGTCAGAGTGGTTGGGGAAAGCTGGATAGCAGGGTATGAGTATGGGTTTGTCAGGCGCTGGGCTCTACATTAAGGTGCTGGCAGTCTTCTCCCTTGTGCTGTTCCTGTGCTGAATCTGTTCTTTTCTTCAAGCGTTTCTGTGGGATGTTGGACGTAAAGTCGTCCTCGGCCACATTCTTGGGCCTTCAAGGAGTTTCCATTCCGCGTCCTTGACAGTAGGGCTCCTCGGCTTGGGCTTTGGGCCCTTAATACAAAGTGAGCTGGGACCTCAAATTTCGGGCCCCACAATTATAGATGTAGTACATCTCTACAAAATAAATGCTTGTCAATAACTTTTTATATGCCCAAATTCATTACAATTGCGTGCGTGTGTTTTTTTTTTTTTGGTTGTTAATTTTTTTTTTTTTTTTGTTAAAATGATTGTGCATGTTCTTGTACAATCTTTAAACTCTAGCCCATTATAACTTATTTGTCACTCATATTATTTGTATTGCATTTATATGTCTTTCTATATAATAGTATTGCGTTCATATTTCTTTATATATAAAACAGTTTCATGTATAGTTTTCATCATCAAATACAATAGAATGGCTTTCTTAATTCTAACATGGTATCAAAGATTCTAACCGTACACATTTTGACTTATTTTTTCACAGGAGTCGTGCTAAGAATACTACAAATTTTATTATAAAATACTTATAAATTGATGTATCATTAATTAAAAACAAAAACAGATATTCATTTATCGAATAACAATCGTTTATCTCACTAAGAGTGTTCATTTTAAACTTCAAGTGATTGGTTTAGTGATTCTTAAGAACTCATGATATTCATGAAATTATTAGTTCGAAACTTCTTGCCATCACATTGGGGCCATCCCCAAGGGATTTCTCCGTGTAATAAGTCGGTGTATGTGGGATAGGGAGAGGAGACTGCACATACCTGAAAAAATAGTTAGATACTCGAAGAGGTCTAAATACCCTTGTTTATTAATTTTTTTTTTAAATGTATTGACTTTATACTCTACTAACTACAACATGTCATATGTTTGATTTTTTACTAGTATAATTACATTATAATTTAAAAAATATATGACATCTAATAAGTTGTGGTTAGTGAAGTATAAAGGAACTACCCATGTTGGAATAGAAGCTTTTTAGTTTTTATTTTCATTTTATATTATTATTAAAATGAAAACAATTCAATCTTAAATAATTCAAAAAATAATTCAATCTTAAATATCTCTATTGGAAATGCAAAATATATAAAACTCTTGTCATAAAAGCCAAAATAGAAACTTGTATTTAATCAAATATTTGATGTTATACCACAAATGGGTTCAAGTTAACTCAATTGGTAATAGTTGAATAAACTACCCCATATCCTTAGCGCGATGGTCACTTCATAAGTATAAATGTTTGTGGGTGTGTGAGAGGTAAGGGCTGAGATTTAAGTCTCTAGGAGGGAACTTCACATACATATTTACTTTTACTTAGATTAAGCTAAGCTAAAGTCAAATTTCTGTATTGTATACCAAAAAAAAAAAAAAAAAAAGTTGAATAAGAGATCTAAGTTCAATCTTTACGTACACCAAAAACTAATTGGTGTCTTGATTTAACGATAAAGAGCAATAATTAGAATCCGCTCGTTATAAGTTTAAAGTTTAAACTAAAAGAAAAAAAATACCATAATTACCATAATGAGTAGAATACTAGGATATAGAGTAAAGTATAAAAAGTAAGATAAATTATTTGTATTATAGTAACTTGGGGTTGTGACTCACAAAACCAAATTGGACACGTTCACCGAATTGCCGTGCGTGCTAAGTTTATATACTTCGAATTCGCATCAACATTCACGGGTCACTCGTCACTCGCTCACTCCCCTTAAGGACAAAGGAGCTCTTCTTAACTCTTACGAAGCTCACACTCACTCACAGGGCTCACAGTAAAAAAAAGCAATGTGGAAAAGTGGAAACTAGTAGACGAGCTTAGCTTTGGTCGTATTCATATACTATGGGCATCACTGTCACAGAGAGCGTGCGTGTCGTGTAAGTTGTTCCATATTATTGGCAGGACTTTCTGCAAAAGGTCCTGGAATTTTGTGGATATCTTTATGCAAAGGCTCCTAGAATTTTTTTTCCCCCAAGATATCATTTTTTATTTGTCGTCTTGTCCAGTTTTGTTTATGTACTTAAAACTTAAAAGAATGGTCCCAGTCTGTTTTCAACTAGTTTAATAATTTTCTTTTTAGGTTTATCATACCGAAAGAATGTTAAAATGTTCAAAGCAATTCTAAAGATAACCATTCTTTTCTTCAATTTATTCCCTAAACTTGTCGAAGTTTTATCTCCGCATTTGATAACAAGCTAGTTTTTTTTTTATTTACAGCTGTTTGTGGGTCTTACATTATCTTGTATCTTAGTTTCAAATTTTTTTTTTTTTTTTTTTTTTTGGGTATGAAAATAAGTTAGTTTTTAGCTTTTTGTCTTAGTGTCATATTATACAAATAAGTTACAAAAAAAAAAGAAGCAAATTCTCAATCGGTCTATTGTGAATCAATCACAAATCACCACGTAATTATGAAAAAATATTGGGTAAACTATGTATTTGGTTCTATCATTTACACCATATTTCAATTTGGTCTATAACTTTTCAACTATGTCAATTTGGTTCCTAATCTTTCAGTATCGTGTCAATTTAGCTCATACCATTATCTCTTGCAGGGACGGAACTAAAATTTGAAGTCGAGGGGGGCAAATATAATTTTCTTGAGAGAGGCATATATAATTTTTCATGGACTTATTTTCTAAAATCTTAAATATATGCCTATTATTTAATATTTAAAAAAAAAAAAATTGGGGGGGTACAGCCCCCTTCTTCTTATACATGGTTTCGTCCCTGATCTCTTGAATGGAAATCGAGGGCATGAAATATGACCAAAATAAAAAATTAGTTTATTTTTATGTGGCAATAAACTAATTTTTTATTTTAGCCATTTATCACATTAGCAATTTCATTCCAAGAGATAACGGTATAGATTAAATTAATAAGACACTGAAAGGTTAGAGATCACATAATTGTATAAAGGATATGGACAAAATATATAGTTGTGGGGCCAGAGAATTTGTGACCCCGGCCCACTTTACATTAGGACTCAAGGCTCGCGCCGAGGAGAGACGTTGCTGAGGATATGCAGCGAAAGTCCAAATGGCCTAGAAATGCAGCCGAGGACGATCCTGTCCTCGTCATCCCAAAACCTAGAAGGGAAGAACGACACGCCATTAAAGGCAGCCCCCAAAGCGCTCCCAGAAGAAAAGACGAGTACAGTAGGACTCGCACAGGGGTACAGTGTGGGAGCGGTTTAAGGAAAAACTGTCATCTCCGCATTGAATGCGTCAACAAACGTCTTGGCCACATTAATGGGAAAAGACCCCTGAACAGTGTGGTTTCGTTTATTGCAACTAATAAAAAGTGGGGGAAGGCGGCTGATGGGACAAGCACTCTAGTAGTTACCTGCTTGATCAACAGATGGAAGGTCAGAATCAACTGTCCTCGTCATCCCACTTTACATTAGGACTCAAGGCCCGCATCGAGGAGAGACGTTGCTGAGGATATGCAGCGAAAGTACAAATGGCCTAGAAATGCAGCTGAGGACGATCCTGTCCTCGTCATCCCAAAACCTAGAAGGGAAGAACGACACGCCATCAAAGGCAGCCCCCAAAGCGCTCCCAGAAGAGAAGACGAGTACAGTAGGACTCGCACAAGGGTACAGTGTGGGAGCGGTTCAAGGAAAAGCTATCACCTCCGCATTGAATGCATCAACAAACGTCTTGGCCACATTAATGGGAAAAGACCCCTGAACAGTGTGGTTTCGGTTATTGCAACTAATAAAAAGTGGGGGAAGGCAGCTGATGGGACAAGCACTCGAGTAGTTACCTGCTTGATCAACAGATGGAAGGTCAGAATCAACTGTCCTCGTCATCCCACTTTACATTAGGACTCAAGGCCCGTGCTAAGGAGAGACGTTGCTGAGGATATGCAGCGAAAGTCCAAATGGCCTAGAAATGCAGCCGAGGACGATCCTGTCCTTGTCATCCCAAAACCTAGAAGGGAAGAATGACACGCCATCAAAGGCAGCCCCCAAAGCGCTCCCAGAAGAAAAGACGAGTACAGTAGGACTCGCACAGGGGTACAGTGTGGGAGCGGTTCAAGGAAAATCTGTCACCTCCGCATTGAATGCGTCAACAAATGTCTTGGCCACATTAATGGGAAAAGACCCCTGAACAGTGTGGTTTCGGTTACTGCAACTAATAAAAAGTGGGGGAAGGCGGCTGATGGGACAAGCACTCGAGTAGTTACTTGCCTGATCAACAGATGGAAGGTCAGAATCAACTAAGAGGGGCTATATAATGTAAGAATTCATCCATGGGAAGAGGGGAGGGGGGGAAATAAAGAGCATTATGTATCGTCTCTTGGACCATTGTAACCTAGTGTATAAGGAATAATAAGAACATTAAGCTCCTCGGTCAAGATCCAATGACCGGAGCCACTCAGGCCGTGCCGGAGAGAAAGTCTTCTTGGACAAACTCAGTTCACCTCTGTGCAATCATCATGAACACCATGACTAACGATTGTCCGTTCACCAAGGCCTAACCTTTTAGCCCACTCTCTACAAATTTATTGTTTGGGCCTTTAACGTTTGAACCCAATACCAATTTGGGATCGTTACAAATTGAGTCCTTACAATAGTTTATCCAAAACTATTTTAAAATTCTCACTAGACACATTTTTTTTTTCCTTTTGTAGCTGCTGTGTAATTATTATTATTATTTTTTTTAAAAAAATGAATCTTATTTATATATAAATATAAATAGATAATCTATATATATATATAAAACCGAAGCTTTTGAAGCTTCCACAGTTTTCCACATCAGCATTTAATTTATTTATTTATTTTTATTTTTAAAATTTCGATTTTTTTTCTCAGTATTTTATACGACTGACTCTCTCTAAGTTTCTAACCTATACGCATCCTCAAAACCCAAAACCCTAACCTCTGACTTTGAGCTCTCTCTCTCTTCGCTTTGTCTTGGGTCCTGCCGTTTCCCCTTTCTCTCTTTATTCCTCAAACCTCTCCCTTACAAGCCATCCCCCCATTCACTCATTCGCTCTTGCTTCGCTCGCTCTTCACCGATTTCAGCGTATTTTCAGGTAATTTATACGATTTCACATTAAATTTTCTGCTTTTTTTCATTAAAAAATATACAGATTGCATCAGATGGTTGAATTAGAACTTTGTTTCAGAAAATTAGGGTTCGTTTTCTTCTTCTTCTATTTCTTATTTTTTGAGATTTTCGATCAAAATCGCATAAAGCTGAATTTTTTTTTTCTTTATCAAACCTAGGGTTTGATTTGATTAATTAGCAATCAATTAATGCTGAGTACTTCGATGTGTGTGTGTGTGTGTGTGTGTGTGTGTTCGGATCTGTAAAACTATTTGTTGATTTGAGTAAAATCTTTATGGATTTTCAGTGGACTAGAAATTTAACTAGGGTTTTGTAAATTTTGTTCGGTTACTGATTTGCTACGATTTCACATTAAATTTTCTGCTTTTTTCATTAAAAAATATACAGATTGCATCAAATGGTTGAATTAGAACTTTGTTTCAGAAAATTAGGGTTCGTTTTCTTCTTCTTATATTTCTTATTTTTTGAGATTTTCGATCAAAATCGCATAAAGCTGATTTTTTTTTCTTTATCAAACCTAGGGTTCGATTTGATTAATTAGCAATCAATTAATGCTGAGTACTTCGATTTGTGTGTGTGTGTGTGTGTGTGTGTGTGTGTGTGTGTGTGTGTGTGTTCGGATTTGTAAAACTATTTATTGATTTGAGTAAAATCTCTATGGATTTTCAGTGGACTAGAAATTTAACTAGGGTTTTGTAAATTTTGTTTGGTTACTGATTTGCTTGATTCTGATTTGATCATTATTTTTTTTGGTTGGATTTTTTTCGATGAAACGTTTGGTCTTCACTACTCATTTGATCTGTTGAGTTGATTTTGCTTTTGAGTCCGTTTGATCTGTATGTATATTTATGTTCTGTTTGTGTGTATATGTGTAAATACTATGTATGTATTTAAGCTTTGCTGAAATTAATGCTATGTGTTTCATATTGTTTTGTCGGGACTAGGTTTCTGTGTTTTTGTGGTTGGTTTCAATGTTTTGCTTAATGAAATGATTTGGGACATGATATTTTCTGAACTCTGTTTTTAGTTTTTAACTGCCTTGATTTAAAGCTTTGAGAACTTCTAATTTGTTCACTTGATTGTGGTTTACTTTTATGCCAAAATGAGTTGTGCTTAGAAAAGATGTATATTCTTTTGGGGAAAACAGATATTCTAATGTAAAGTTCACATCGTTTGTAAATTTATGTAAGCTGAAATTTTTATTTTAGTCTACCACCAATAGTATTTAAGTTTTTAGAAGTAGAAGTTATGGCAGAATGCTCAAGGTTTTTAATGTCAGAGCTCAAGCTCCAGGTATGTAGTTTTACGATGTTTTCATCACCATAGAGTAGCCAAGGTGTAGTGAGCCAACTCTATTTCCCTTTGAATTATCAAAAAAAAAAAAAAAGACTCTATTTCCCTTTGATTTGTATTCTTTGAAATGGGAGTGTATACATCTTTTAATTTTTCCTCTCTTTTCCTTTTCTAATAAAATTATTTACTTAAAAAAAACACTAACTTATAATTTGATACAAAAAATTATTTGCTAAGATGTAGAAGAATGGTAATAATTTGAAATACTTTAGGGGAAGTAAATTCATATGGTGTGTAATTTTATGGAACTTGCTATTTAAGTGAGTCTCTATTTTAATTTGTTTTAATAGTTGGGAGTTAAATTCAGTTCCGATTTATTATTATTATTATTTATTTGATTGAAAAGGTAGAAATTGTATTACTATCAAAAAGAAAGTTTGAAAAGTATAACATGGGAATGATACAAGCCAACGCAGTGGCTTAGGTTCCAAGAAAAAATATATATACAGGGAAATAAATAGTATGACCATGTCAACCAGTGGTTAGATGAACTCCAATATACATATATTTATATATTTCGTTTATATTCATATTTTTGATTGAAATGTGAATCTCAGGTTTGTGTTTTCCTATCAAATTGAGATAGATATTTACTTCTTCAGTACTTTCCACTCTTCTGACAATGGGCTCTTCCTCCTCATATAAATGGATAGTGTGTAGGCAATTTTTACATTTTGGTATAATAAGATTGGACACTTGCACTATTGCACATTCTGAGTCTAATAGAAATTCTTACTCTCCCATCCCATATTCCAATTTTACTGTTTATTTATTTTTTTATTAAATTGTTTGTCTTTCTTACAAATAAACAATATTGGATATGATATTGATAGTTTGCTATTTCAGTAAAGCACTGATTCATAGCTTTCATATATATGAATGCATGCTAATTATTGGATTAAATCTTAAATAATTGTTGATGCATTTGTGTCACTTGGATTGAAGGTTTAGAAAAGTACATTTTCAAGGTATGACTTCTTTGGGTGTAATATTTTAAATTTTTGAGAAGATAATCATGTTGACAGATTAATAAGAATATAATAGTAAGTGCATTTTTCCATAGAGGATTTATTATGTATATTGGAAGCTTCAAGGAGGCTGAAAATAATTATAAATGAATCATTACAATTCCATTAGTCAATTTGTGTTTACAAATCAATACATTTTTCAGGTGTTTGAGAAAATCATGATCTATGTTCAATTGAGATGAAGATTACGAATAAATTGAGCATCCCATTTTAGTAACTGTTTTCTATGGTATCAAAAAAAAGAAAAAAGGAAAAAAAAGAGAGTTACATATAGTCTTCAACTATGTTAATTAGAATTATTTAGAATTTAATAAAGAGATCCAAAACTAAATAAATTTTGAACAAATTAGGATTGATGTTATGTAAAAAAATTCTAACTAAATTAGGTAAACTGTTTTTTTTTTTTACAAATAGTCCAATTTCATTTTTTATTTATTCATACTTATTAACTATCAATTATCTATAATTATATATTTTCACAACTAGCCCGTGCATTGCACGGGTTAGCGACTAGTAAGTATATAAGCGGAAGATGTTATCTTGTGAGATAATGGGCGCGTGCGGCCGTCTCAACAAGATTTTTTCGTACAAGCTGAGGGGAAAAGAAAGAGCCAAAGATAGTGGTGATATGAGTAATTGACAGTTTAATAAGAAACAAGGTGCACGTTGTGACCTATCATGAGGCACACAAAAGACTTTCGATCAATTCTGAGGAAGCTATATCTAAGTTGAGTTGAGAGAATGATGACTTTGCTGTCCTTTTCATGCCGAGTGGAAACTGAAAAAGTGAAAATACCTTCGTATATGGACGTGGCGTGGGACTCTGAGACTTCTTGTTGGGTACCTGCTCTACTTTGACCATGTTAATTTCAATATTCTTCTTTTTTTTTTTTTTTTTTTTTTTTTTGCTAAATATGTTAACTTCAACTTTCAGTTATATATAATTGGGATTCGCTCATAGAAAGAAATTGTTTAGGTAAAATTTCACTTTAACTTTATTTGTAATTCGTTTAAACCTTATAATATCTTCAATTTTAAAAAAGGTAACAAATTAAATCTTAAAATAAAAATTGGTGAAACAACATTTAATAAACTTCGACTATTGAGAGAGAGAGGCTAATGCCAACATGCAAGCTCCATCACTGACACTATTATTATTAAAATATTTTTGTATTCACATATATTTTTAATCAATCCATGCATCATAGGGGCATATGCTTATACTAAGTTACTCAAATTATATATGTATGAATGTATTTTATGTGATAAAATTAACACGTTAATGTGATGACTCATTAACTATTAAGATAGTTAATAATTTACTTAAGTTAAAACTCTATTAAAGGTAATTTGAGAAATTTAAAATTATCTATAAAATTCTACTCTTATTAACAACTCCATATGCACCCTCAAATTCTACTCTTGCTATAGCTCCACCCATGGTTATATGATAATGAAAATCAAGAATTACCTTGAAAAAAATGAAAATCAAGAAAAATAATTAGTTTTATCAAAGGACTAATTAAGTGTAATTAAAAAGAAGAAGAAGAAGAAGAGGTGGAGGAGGAGGAGGAGGAGATTTGTTTAGGGGTGTCAATATTCGATCCAACCCGCGAACACGACACGAACCCAACACGGGTTTTTTCGGGTTAGGGTTAGACCTTAATGGGTTTGGGTCATAAATGGGTTGACCCGAAAGCAACACGATAAGAAATGTGTCATAAGCGGGTCAACCCGCGTAATCCGCAATAGACACGTTTGACACGCCAATTTATTTGTGTCAACCCGAAATGACCCACTTAACACAACTCGTTTAACTCGTATAACAAATAAATATTTATTTTATTTTAAATTTGTCAAATACCTTTTATATCCAACATATATTTTAAATTTAGAAAGAAAAGTGAGTAATTATAAAAATTTACAAGGAATATAATTGGAAATTGAAACTTAGCATTTGACGAGTTTCAAGGATATTATATTTTTGTTAAACTATGTTATTTTATTTTTGTTAAACTTTGTTATTTTGAATTTGGATTGAAGTGTATGCACTTCTTTTAAAGTGTAAAGAACTTATTTCTAGATGAATGTTATATTTCTGTTGAACTATTTTATTTTGAATGTGGGTTGAAGACTTGAAGTATATGCATTGCTTTTTAGGATGTAAAAAAATTATTTCTAGATAGATGTTATATTTAATATTATGTAGGTTGAAATGGGTTGTGTTACATTCGTGTCAACCCAACACGACTCGTTTATTAAGTGTGTCAAATGGGTTGGGTCAGGTCAACCCGCCTTATTAACAGGTCGGGTTAGGGTTGAAGGATCATGACACGATTATTAAATGGGTCGGGTTAGGGTTGAGTCATTTAGTCGAATACCCCTACCTCGACACGACACGAACCCGACACGCTAACCCGAATTGACACCCCTAGATTTGTTTTATCTATTATTTAAAGCAAAAGAGAAAAGTCGGCTGGTGGACCCACGGGTCCATAAATCAATTCATTGGAAGAAATCAGAATTGGGCCTTTATTGTGTTGAGCTCGGCCCAGTTGGAATTTGTATAATAAAGTCGGTTCTCTCTCTTCTTCTTCTTCTTCTGTTTTGTATATAAAGGTGTATTCTACAACATCTCCTTCATGTGTTTAGACAGAGTAGGTATCAAAGAAAAACCGTGCACTTTGCTGCTTCACCATAGGTATGTTCTTTCTCTCTTAAAGTACTTTTGGGTAGTTTTCTCATGGTTTGTTTGGGGTGAATGAATGATATAGTATATTGCTAATAATCAATATTAAATTTTGTTCAAGAAAAGAAAAGTGCACTGCTAAAAAACTGATATATATATATATATATATCACACAAACACACATATATTAATTAGTTATATAGTCCATAGGTCTTTTGAAAAAAGGAGTAGTCAATATGGGAATAGTTTAGATGTTTCCTAGTTGATTTTGAAATCTCAGATTGATTAGTAGAATACTATGGAGTGAGGAGGTACATTGATCATATTAAAAGTGGCAGTCTCACTTCGATAAGGAAATAAACAACCTCTATACATAAGTGGTGGGGTAGCTTTGGTGTGTGTGAGAGTTAGAAGAATAAGTTTTGTATACTGCAAGAGTTTATTAGTCTGATATCAACTATGGGTGTTAGCTTATGTTTATAAATTTGTGACAATTTGTGAGTATAAAATATAAATGTAATCCTAATTATTGTTTGTTGATTTTGCTCGTGGATATATGCATAAAGTTTGCTGAACCTTTGTCTGACCTGATCCCCTTCCCCCAATATAGGCATGATTCAATCTTGAGTTTTTCATTTAACAACAATATATACCAATTCAACCAAGTGAACCAACTGCCCCACAATAGTCTTGGTCTTGGTGCCATGAAAAAAAAAAGGCTGGATTGGGATCTTAAGAAATGGGAAGGTAATAGTTTTTAAATGACTATTGCTCAGTTAGCTTTGGTATATTAGGACCATCTACCATCTTTGGCTTGATTGGAATGCTCTAATATAAAATGGGAGAGCTGAATCTGAGGAAGATTTGATGCAAGCTATAGCTGCTGACATTAGATATAGGTTGCTTGGGTGTAACATGTTACGCATTCTGTTTTTCATTCTTGTTAGTTGTGAAGCTATTGGGCATGGTGGTGTGCTGTTTTGGGGCTGCAGTGTCTGTACTGGTTGTACATGTAAATATTTACACTGTCTAATCGAAAGTTTTTCATTCATCAAAAAGAAAATAAGAAAAAGGAAAAAAAAAAGATCACAAACTCAATGCCACTGATTGCATCACCCTTGCAAGAATTACCAATTCCCTAATTAAATATGCTTAAAGACCACTTATAAGATTTAATTGCTTGTCCACACTTTGTTGAGAGTAAACTGTTGTAAGCCAGTCTATCTTGTTGTTGTACTGTGAACCAGATGGATTTGCTTAGTGCTTAGCAGACTAGTAGAGCAATTGGAGTTGTCTTCTCTTTTGCCTGTAAACTTGCATACATTGTGCATTCAGTTTATATTTCTAATATAAGATTGCTTTTAGAAATTTCCCCTATGTACATATCTGATTTCAGTATTCAATTTTTCAGGAGAAACAAAAATGAGGTACGAGTTGAAAGGGAAAAAGAATATCCTGCAATACTGCAATGAAGAAGAAGAAAAAGAAGAAGAAGAAGAAGAAAATCCTTTTGCAATTCTTTATGAAAATGTCATCTTTGACTTTGAAGAAATTTTTACACACTACAAGATGAAAGAGAAGAACCTCCTCAAATACCACAAGCAAAAACAAAATCCCCTCCCGAATTTTCCTGAACTTGTCATCTATAACATTATAATGAAGATTCCAGCTGAATATCTTCAAAAGTATAGGTGTGTATGCAAATTATGGCATGAAATAATCTCTAGCAAAAAGTTCATTGCCCAGAATTTCATTCACAGTATTACCGAATTGCTGATAGTAGTCAAGACATACCCGCATCTGAAAGCAATATCGTTGAGAATGGATGAAAAAGAGCTTGACTTCAAGTTAGAGAAACTTGATTTTGCTGGAATGAGAATGGGATGTATTAGGTCTAGTTGCAATGGCTTGGTTCTAATTCATGATCCAAAAATTGAAGGGAAGCTAAATGTCATCAATTTTCTTACCAAGTGCATGGTTAAACTCCCTCGATGCCCTACCGGTTGCCCACATAAAAAATGTGGAGTGGCACTGGGATTTAGCCCTTCTACCAAAGAGTACAAAGTGGTGCACATGTATGCTGATGGTTTTGGATATGAGATTTTCACCTTAGGTTGTTCCGATAACAAATGGAAATGCATTCCTGGTCCATTCAAAGTGCCATTTGAGCGCCCTTTTAACCTTGATACATTTCGTTGGAGTGACCCTGTGTCAATACATGGGCAGGTTTTGCATTGGTATGTTAGTTCGAAGGAATATATTATTTCTATGGATGTGAATGATGAAACACCAAGGAAAACGTATCTTCCAACTCTTGGAGAGGAGATTGACAAGAAAAGATATTCTTTGTTGGAGATGGGTGGATATCTTTCCGTTGTGTACAATGTCTCTGATATACAAATTGATGTTTGGATTTTGAAAGATTTTGCTGCACAAGTTTGGTTCAAGAAACATAGTATTCTTGCAGGGTCAGTAAATTGTACAACTTTAAATATTCCTTCATTACCCAACAAATGCAAACATTCTTTGCCAGATTTTCGCAAACTTGTTGCCCTGTCTAGTTTAAGGAATGGTGAAGTAATCATGTTTAAGCATAAGACTAACACGAATTATGGTTGCATCTATCTATATGACATTAAGCACATGGAGTTGAAAAGGTTTGCGTTGAAGATCAGGGGTCAATCGAAGGTCGTGCCTCACAGAAGCAGCCTCATTTGTTGGAAAACTAAGAGTGAGTTGTTGCCTAGAGAATACATCTAGCTATATACTACATTAGATTGCTACATTGTATGATGTTAATGGAATAGCTTAAAGTCTGATTTTTGAGAGTCTTCAACTTTTGGGGAAACTATTTTTCACAAAAACAAGTACATCTGTAATGAGGTTCTTCTTAGTGATTTCAGGGGGCATACTTAATCTATGGGGATTGCCTCAAGGCCTCAAGCACCATATGGTTGTATCAACTTATGTTTTTGTAATTAATTATCTATGTTAATTAATGAATATTACATATTGGAAAGGTTGACGGGGTTCATTATGATCTACTTATTTGAAAGCAATGTTGGTTGACAATGAATGGAAAAGAGCTTTATTCAGATGCAATGTTTCTGGCTTTAATAAATGACCCAGAGAAGAAAGGGGTGCTGTCTATCATGGATTTTTTTTCCCAGGTGCATGGTAACTCTTTCTGAATTCTCTTCTTGGCGATCCCTTTTTCCAAAGAGCACAAAGATTTTTTTGTTACATCAGAAGGAGAACTACAAATTCAGAGAGTTCTGAAAGGGTTACAAGGCCAAATTTTACACCTAGAGGCCTAAGCATTGAGCTTTCTATAATATCATGAATTCATGACAAAAGGGTAGAAAGTTGTGCACATTTATTTTGATGGTTTTTACCATGAGATTTTCACCTTAGGTTGTTATGAAAATAATGCATTCCTGTGCCATTCTAGGAGTTAGATGTCTAGCCCTTGGACCTAGGAAACTATTTGAGAGACTCAAGTCAATATCTGGGCAGGTTTTGCATTGGAAAATTAGATTAGACCTGTTAAAATTATGATTAAATTTGTCATTTCCTAGCAGCTTATGCTTTTGGAAGAATCGGTAATTTAACATAGTATTAGAGCAGAAGATACTAATCCCATACATTTCTCTGTCTTCTACTCATTTAGAGAGTTGAGTCTAATGTATGAGTCTTAAACTTTTGGGGAACCTTTTTTTTTTTTTTTCAAAAAAAGTACATCTGTGATGAGGTTCTTCTCAGCGGTTGCAAGGGGCATAGTCTATGGGGATTGCCTTAAGCACCCCATGGTTGTATCCACCTATGTTTTTGTATCTAATCATCTATGTTAATCAAGCATGTCATCAAGATCGGAGGCAAGACTCCAAGAAAAACCAAAGGGAAGGAGGGAACATGTACCAAAAACACACAATTCTCCAAGTTTTTATTCATAATATTTATAAATCATACATCCATACTACAGAATACTATTGGAAGATACATAAACCCTCCATCTAGGAAGTTACTTAAATAGGAATCTCAAATAGTGATCTTGATATTTAGACATGGCTCTTGATGGCCGAACTGTATCCAGATTGATCGCTGTAATACTTGGACCGCAGCATAACACCTCCATACTTGTGAGAATTTTTAATCGCTGGAAGCACTTGAGAGGTGAGATCAACTGCAGGAATGAAGCCACTTCCAGCTGCCGCAGGAGCAGCAGGTAGTCCTAAGAAAATCTTGGTAGTAGGGATACCTGAAGTCCACTGCTTCCATGCATCTTCAAGATTGATAATACTACCAGTAATGTACTGGCAAGGGGGGTTATTGTAGAATTGGACCCAGACATAGTCAAACAAACCTGTCGTAAGGGCACCACCAACCCAAGCATCTGGAAAAGGACACTGCGGAGCTGAGGTTAAGTACACCTTCTTACCCTTATTGCTGTATCCAGATAGGTATCTTGCCAAGTCATCCCAATGTTGGTTGGAGCCTCCTTCAATATCAAAGTCAATTCCATCCAGAGCAGCGTCACCAAGCGGGCGAGATGAGGATTGTCCACCCAAGAAGTTATTCCAAAGATAAGTAGCAACTTGTCTAGCATCCTCAGAAGAGGTGAGGTAGTAACTCCCTGCCCCTCCTCCAATTGAAAGAATAACATTAATGCCTTTGGCTTGACATGATTTTATGTCAGAGCTTAAGCTGGTGCAGCCATTGCTGTATGGATCACAATGGCCAGCAAGGTTAATCATAGGAGTCTGACCATTTCCAAAGGAGGATAGAAAAGCTATATTCACAAAGTCATAGTTTCCTGTGGCACAAGTCTCTGCCAAAGTGCCTTCATTCCCATTTTGACCCCAATATATAGCTATTCCACCAGCATTGGAACCCATTGCCAATGCTAGCACTACTAAGCAGAGTAAAGCTACTGAAATTGGTGACTTGAATGCCATTTTGAAGTTGTATGGAGTTTTTAGTTAGCACAGTTTATATTTTGCTTGACTATATATGCAGATTAAGTGAGTAATGCATGATTTTTATAGGTGATTGATGGCCTAATAACGATAATTAAGGAATGCATGGCTAAAGGGTTGCTTTAATTTCCCTAATCTTAATAATCTTTATTACACGTACACGGAGTTGTAGATTGGAGACTATTCTTGTCCTCCTCATGTGTCATATTCTTTTGAGATCGTCACATTTCTTTGTTTTTGTGTGAGCTAGTAAGTGTAGGTTTTTTGTGGTTGAAGGGTTGATTTTGTCACATCTTGTTTGTCTCCAACAATATTAGCCAACTGTAAGTTCCATATCCTGAATTTTGATTTGGAGTTATCTAAATGTCTTTATGTCAATGATATATATCTTCGAAGATTAATCAAAGTATTCTGACAATGGTGTTAGATTGGATCATCTTAAACCTTAGAATGGTTTGCTGTCCTTAGCGTTTGTCCACATCACGCCAGAGGCAGTGACTGAATAGGAGCAAGGTGGACCGAAGCAGACCGAATATGACCGAAGTGGACCGAATAAGAGCAAAGTGGAGCGAATAAGAATGAATGGACAGATTAGGACCATAGTGGACTGAGTAGCTCGAATAGGACCAATGTTGACCGAATAGAACCGAAGTGGACACTGGACAGAATGAGACCAATGTGGACCGAAGGGACCAAATAAGACTGAATAAGACCGAATGGACTGAATAACACTTTAGTGGATAGAATGGAGTAAATAGGACCGAATAGAACCTGATGGACCGAATAAGACTTTTGAATATTTATCATTTTTATTGCATTTTTAGGATTCATATTTCTAATTTCTAATTTCTAATTTTTTTGTATTTTTTTAACTCAAAACTAAAGAGTTTAGCCTAAATATAATAAAATTTCATACTTTTCAACCCAAAAATTAAGAAAAAAAAGAAGAAGAATTTTTGAGCTAAACTTGAAAAGGAAATCTACAAAAAGAATCAATTTAAAGCCCAATTAGTCTAAAAATGAATTGAAGGGGATTGAAATTGACCGAGTGGACCAAATTGCACCAAAGTAGACCTGATTGGACCGAATAGAAACTATTTAATTTTTAGAGAGAACAAATTATCTTCAACAAATTATAGAGAAAAAATTATACATTATATCAATACAAAATAATTATTTATTCCTATACATCGCATGGATCATCGACTAGTTTGTATTAAAAGTTGAAACATATATCCCTTAGGATCATTTACACGCAGAAATTGAATCAAATTACACAATGTTCAAATTAAAATCTCATCTAAAATGACTTTAGATGGTATTTACATACCATAGTGTTATATGACAATGAAAATCAAGAAAAATAATATAAAAGTAATTATCAAAGGACTATAAGTGTCCGTTTGGAAAAAATTATTTTTGCCAACTTATTTTACTATTCAGCTTATTTTTGCTACTATTTATGGGTCTCACTCACTTTTTTGGTACTATTTATGAGTCCTACTATACTATTTCAATTAATTTTTACCTTTATCTATAGTACTTTCAATAAAAAGTTTTCAATTTCAGCAAAATAAATAGATTCTAGACGGACCCTAAGAGACATTAAAAATAAATTAAAAAAAAAAAAAAAGAAGAAGAAGATATTTGTTTCATTTCTCCCATTTTTTTTAAAAGCCAAATCGAAAAGTCAGACTGGTGGGTCCACCGGACCATAAATCAAATTTTCGGATGAAATCAGAATTGGGCCCTTATAGTGTTGAGCTCGGCCCATTTGAATCTGGATATTAAAACAAAGTCGGTTCCGTTCTTCTTCAACTATAAGTCAATAACTCTGTTTCGTATATAAAGCTTTTATTTTACAACATAGTCATGTGTGTTAAACAGAGTTGGTATCAAACAAAAACAGTTCACTTTGCTGCTTCACCATAGGTATGATCTCTCTCTCTCTCGCTTAAAGTACTTTTGGATAATTTTCTCTTCTGGGTTTTTTTTTTTTTTTTTTTTTTGGGTGAATGATGTAGACATATAGTATATTGCTCAATATTTGGTTTCGTTCAAGGAAAAAAAGAAAAGAAAAGAAAAGTTCACAGATTAAAAACTGATATAGATATTAGCTTACTGACGTGATTACAATAATCTTGCAAGGTATTGTTAGACAGAGTAGTTTTTTTTTTTTTTTTTTCCTTGCTGAGTGCAAGAGTAGTTTTAGTTAGTGCTTGGTGTTATTTGTACTACTATATGTTATATGTAGAACCCTCATATGATCCTGGAAAAACCACTCCATAAAAAAAAAAATTGTCATCAATAACAAGAAAAAGAGCTCATTCCTGACCATCAAAACCACAAATTTCCTGTCATCAATAATCAGTTTTATATTAACGTTGTGATATAGTCCATAGGTATTTCTTTTTTTTCTTTTTTTAAAAAGAAAAAAAAAAGGGAGAATTATAGTCCATATGGGAATGGTTTAGATGTTTCCTAGTTGATTTTGGAATCTCAAATTGATTAGTAGAATAAAATGGAGTGAGGAGGTGCATTATTCATATTAAAAGTGGCAATTCACATTGATAAGAAACTAAACAAGGGCATGTAATAACTAATAGCCTGTATTCATATGTTGTTGGTGTAGCTTTGGTGCATGTGAGAGTTAGAAGACAGTTTTTCTAGTGAGAGAGTTAATTACTGTGAGATCAACTGAGGGTGTATTAGGGATTTGGGTTACCTTAGGTTTTATAAGTTTGTGACAATTTGAGAGTATAATTGTAATCCTCAATATTGTTAGTGATTTTGATCCTGGATATCGGCATAAAGTTTGCTGGACCTTTGTCTGACTTCCCCCAATGTAGGCAAATTTCGATCTTAATTCTTTAATTTGACAACAATATACTTTACCAATTAAACCAACTGATGTCCACAATAGTCTTGGTCTTGATGCCATGAAAATGAATATTGGTAAGTTAGCTTGGGTATAAAGTGAGTAGAGACCATCTGCCATCTTTGGCTTGATTGGAATGCTCAAATATAAAAATGAGAGAGAGAGATCTGAGGAAGATTTATTGCAAGCTATAGCTGTCGACATTGGACATAGGTTGTTTTGGTGTAAGATGAAGCATACTGTTTTGAATAGGGTCCTCTGTTGTTCAAGGAGAATCCCCCTAATGTTTGTTATTCTTGTTAGTTGTGTAGCTATTGGGCGTGGTGGTGTGCTGTTTTGGGGCTGCAGTGTCTAAACTGGTTGTAAATGTTGTAAATTTTTAAACTGTCTAATGGAAAGTTTTTTCATTCATCAAACTAAAAAAAAAGGATCATAACCTTAAAGCTACTGACTGCATCACCCTTGCAAAAATTGCCTATTCCTTTATTAAATGTGCTTAACCAGTACTCTTAAGATTTAATTGCTTGTCCACACTTTGTTGAGAGTTCTCTATTGTCTATTTTGTTGTTACATTGTGAACCAGATGGGTCTGCTTAGCAGACTAGTAGTGCAATTGGAGTTGTCTTCAGTTTAGCCTGTAAACTTGCATAAATTGTGCATTCAGATTATATTTTCTTACATAAGATTGCTTTAGAAATTCACCCTTTGTACGTATCAGATTGCAGTATTCAATTTTTCATGGGAAACAAAAATGAGGTACGAGTTGAAATGGAACATCCTGCAATACTGCAATGAAGAAGAAGAAGAAGAAGCTTTGGCAAATCTTCTTGAAAATGTCATCTTTGACTCTGAAGATATTTACACACACTACAAGACAAAAGAGAAGAGCCTCCTGAAATACCACAAGGACAAAAAAACTCCCCTGCCAAATCTTCTTGAACTTGTCATCTATAACATCATAGTATAGATTCCAGCTGATTATCTTCAAAAGTACAGGTATTTATGCAAGTCATGGCATGATATAATCTCTAGCAAAATGTTCATTGCCCAAAATTTTATTCACAGTAAAGCCGAATTGCTGATACCAGTCAAGAAACGCTCATATTTCAAAGCAACATCGTTGAGAATGGATGAAAAAGAGTTTGACTTCAAGTTAGATAATTTTGGTTTGGCTCGAATGGGAAGGATTAGGTCTAGTTGCAGTGGATTGCTTCTAATTAATGATCCAAAAATTGAAGGGAAGCTAAATGTCATCAATTTTCTTACCAAGTGCAAGGCTATTCTCCCTCAATGCCCTTCCGGTTGCCCACATAAAACATGTGGAGTGGCGCTTGGATTTAGCCTTTCTACCAAAGAGTACAAAGTGGTGCACATTTATGCTGATGGTTTTGGATATGAGATTTTCACCCTAGGTTGTTCCGATAACAAATGGAAATGCATTCCTGGTCCATTCAAGGAGCCACATGAGCGGCCTTTTAACCTTGACACATTTCACTGGCGTGACCCTGTGTCAATACATGGGCAGGTTTTGCATTGGTATGTTAGTTCGAAGGAATATGTTATTTCTATGGATGTGAATGATGAAACACCAAGGAAAACGTATCTTCCAACTCCTGGAAAGAAGATTGACAGGAAAAGATATTCTTTGTTGGAGATGGGTGGATATCTTTCCTTTGTGTACAATGTCTCTAATATAAAAATTGATGTTTGGATTTTGAAAGATTTTGCTGCACAGGTTTGGGTCAAGAAACATAGTATTCTTTCAGAGTCTGTAAATTATACAGTCTCGAAGAATCCTTCATTACCCAACAAATACGAACATTCTTTGCCAAATTTTCACAAACTTGTTGCCCTGGCTAGTTTAAGGAATGGTGAAGTAATGATGTTTAAGCATGAGAATTCCAAGAATGATGGCCGCATCTATCTATATGAGATTAAGCACATGGAGTTGAAAACGTTCAAAATAAATATCAAGGATGTATCGAAGGTCGTGCCTCACAGAAGCAGCCTCGTTTGTTGGAAAACTGAGAGCGAGCTGTTGCCTAGATAGAGGATACATTTAGCTATATTCTGCATTAGAAATCTACATTGTATGATGTTATTGGAAGAGCTATCAGCTGGGGGGGGGGGGGGAGTTATGGGGTTCTGTAAACTTTCTTTATCTGTCTTCTACTTGTTTAGATTGTTAAGTCTATCTGTATGAGAGTCTTCAATTTTTGTGGTAACTATTTTTCAGAAAAACAAGTACATCTGTAATGAGGTTCTCAGAACCAATTGCAAGGGGGATTGCCTCAAGCACCATATGGTTGTATCCGCTTATGTTTTTGTATCTAATTATCTATGTTAGTCAATGAATATTACATGTAGGAAAGGTTAATAGGGTTCATTATGATCTAGTTATTTGAAAGCAATATTGTTTGACAATGGATGATTTTTTTTTTTTACTCAGATGCAAAGTTTCTGGATTTACTAAAATGAACCAGAGAAGAAATAGGTGTTGTCTGTCATTGATTTATTTGCCAGGTGCATGGTAATTCTCTCTGAATGCTCCTCTTGGTGATCCCTTCTACCAAAGGGTACAAAAGTTTTTTTCTTACATCAAAAGGGGAACCACAAAGTTAGACAGTTCTGTGAGGGTTACAAGACCAAAAGATTTTCAGATATGGATTTAGAAGCTAACGTTGTTAACTTAACTGCCTAGTTTCATACAGTACTGTTTGGTGAACAGAAAAGAATATGAAAGTTTTTCACCCTGAGCATTGAGCTCTCTATAATATCATATGACCAACAAGTACAAAGTTGTGCACATTTATTCTGATGGTTGTACTAGTTAGGTAGTAGAAAAGATGGAGGTGGCTACCTAATCACAACTATAGGCAATTCGTAAACAATTTCTTCTAAGATGACACGAAACATCTATTTGGCAACAACTTATCTAGCTGTTTGTTGAAATTTTTTTGCTTAAAATGTACTAAAGTATACTTTGTATCTTGAAAAAGATTGAAAAAGTGAAAAAAAAAAAGGAAAAATAGTTTTTTAAAAAGCTGTACATAAAAACTAAAAACTAAAATGTGAAGCTGATGCCAAATAGGCTCAAAGTTATCACAATTTTTCCACCAAAAAAACAAAGCAAAAAAGGAATGCATACCCATATGGTGGTTATCTAGGAAGTACTCACCTAATTCCCTTGCAACAGCAAAGGACTAAAGAATAAGAGCAAATAGAGAGTTATTGAGGATTGAGGATTACGCAGGAGACATTTATTATTATTATTATTCATAACAACCACCTAAATTGTCAATGAAGCAATTTGGTCAAATTGTTTGCTATATGTATTGCATGTCACGTTATCATGATGCGCTGCAGAAAAAGCTTGATCTTCAATAGTCAACATGGCATGCAACACCCCTGCCTTTGGTCTCAGTATTTTTGTTAATGATGGCAGGATTGTTCTGGAGCAATGATGACAAATAACGCTTAGAAATTTTCACAAGGAAGCAAATCAGTGTGCAAATCCTTCAGCCAACCGGAGAAATCGATAACAAGAGGAGTTCTATATGATAATATCTCAGTTTTTTATTTATCAAAGCATGTATGGGAAAAGAAAAAATTATTTTAATTATTTTGATTATATTTCCCATAAAAGAGTTTCAAAACTTTTTTAAAATGGTTTATTAATTAACAATTTTTCTAAAGATATCTGTTAACAAGACTCCATATATATAGATACGTGGTATTTTAACCTATAAAGTCCATTTAATGAAAATTGTTCTTTATCATAGGCCACTAGTGAACCAAGTTTAATTTGACTACACATTAGGCAAGGCTTAGGTACACTGTAAACGAGTATATAAATGATATGAAAAGATTAAGGCCATTTAAAAATTTTAAGGTAATTTTATTATGAAAATTTTAAAATTCTATCCATTTATTTGATAAAAGTATATTAGACTTTACCATATGATTAATAATTTACATAAATACCAAAATAATGATGATAATCATTAATCAATATATAATTTATGTAAATACCAAAATAATGATGATAAATCAATATCAATTTAAATGTCGATAACATGACAAAATTAATTTAAATTGTTTGAAAATAAATGGGTAAATTACGTTTTTGGTCTCTATCCTATAAACATATTTCAATTTGATCTCTAACCTTTCAACTGTATCAATTTGGTCCCTAACCTTTCAATATCCTGTCAATTTAGCCCATACCGTTATCTTTTGAATGAAAATTGATAATATGTCTAATGGCCAAAATAAAAAAATTAGTTTCCGTTAATGTGACAATAAACTAAAATTTTATTTTGACCGTTTGTTATGTCAGCAATTTTCATTTAAAATATAACGATAGGGACTAAATTGACACGGTACTGAAAGGTTAGGGACCAAATTGATACAATTGAAAGGTTAGGAACCAAATTGAAATATAGTGTAAAGAATAGAGACCAAATATGTAATTCACCCAAAATAAATTTATAAGATTTTAGAAACAACCTTTTTATGGAAACAACTTATCTAAATGATAGTATTATCCTAAAAACTCTAAAAAAAATCCTAATCCCATTTTAAGAAGCCTTTACATGAAAAAGACCGAATTATCAAATGCAACACTTAAAAAAAAAGAAAAAAAAGAAAAAAAAAAGAGGTAATCACATCAATAAAGCTAGATAAATTATATATAAGAAAAATTCACAACAATTTTATAATATTTCTTAATTTTCTAAAGAAAAATAATATTTTTCAACTGATATTAAAAGAATTTAAATTTCATGTGCGGCGAGTCCATCTCAAATAAGCTCTTTTAAGAATATTGTGAAATTTTGCTACATAGCTAAGCTCTAGCATTTTTCATAAAATAATGAGTAATGGTACATAGAGATAAAAACTATTTTACAATATTTTTTACAAACTGCTGATGTGGTGATTTGTTGTTGGTAAGTAAAAAAATGATATTAATGGTAGGTCTAGATAAAAACTAGTAAAAAATTTGTTATATCAACAATTTGTAAAAATGTAGTAAAATAATTTGTGATTGTGAGTGTAGCATTACCCTAAAATAACTAACTTGTAAGCTTGTATATGCATAGATATACATAAAAGATATACAAGATGCATAGTATAATTTTTACATATATAATTAAAAGAGAAATGATTTGTTCACAACATTTTCACAGCAAATCCTAAATGATAAGTTGTTACTGGTTGTTATTGTTAGAGCAAAAAAATAATCTTAGTATTAGGTTCAAATTTGAACTAATAACAACTAGTACCCATGATTTGTTGATGATTTCTCAAAAAAAAAAACCCTATGATTTGTTGTAAAAATGTTGTGAATGTAGTAGCTCTCTAATTTAAATATTATTGATAGTTATTCTTATATTTTTTTTAACTCTTCAAAAAGTCTTGTAAGAATATTATTAGATAGAAAATGTTAATTGTCCATTTTTAAAAATTTTTGTCTTTATGTTCATAATTTCACTAGTTATTTCGAGTGTGGTCCATGGCAACTTTTGTACTTTATTAGCAACTTTGTTTTTTTCACTAGTAATTTCGCTTTTGGTTTCACATTTAACTCCAAAATTAAAAATTAAAACACTCTCTAAAAATAAATAATTTAGGACACAATGCGCAAAGTGAGACTTCAAATGTAGAATTTAATTGGATTTTGTCTAGGTTTTACCTATATATATTGTAGGGATGAAGGGCCCAAATATGGATATTGGGCCGTGGGCTGTGCCTGAGGACATCAAATAGTCCGAGGATAGGTAAATACTAATGAAGGCATGCAGATTAATGGTCCGTGGAAGAAGTCTAATCATAAGGAACTGGAAATGTTGTTTGAGGAGAAGTACCTCCTTGGCTAAACGGGGTAAAGGTCAAAGGTCCGACCATTCAAGTAATCATGTTGGCAAAAATAAACATCAGATAAGGATAAGATAAAAGAGAGTTGGGAAATATCTGAGAAGAAAGCTACTATCACTGTATTGAATGCTCTACAACTAACCCCCTGACCGCATTAATGTGGAGGTGATACCTGAATAGTAACATTCAGCCTGACAACTACCCCCAAATACTTTAGAAAAGTGCTGATGGGACAAATATCAAAGTCAGCAATCTGATCTACACGCGGAGGGCTGAGATGAAAAATCCCATTACAAAGGGATCATCAAATAATCTATAGAAAAACCATTGTACATGTAACGCCCCAAAATCATAGGCAATAAAAGTCTATTTAATCTTAATAATCCATAAAAAAATATTAAATAAAAGAAACTAGCAACCTTGAATCTGATTACAAAAGTCAGAGCTCTAATTCACCAAATACCAAACATCCTCAAAATAATTCTCCAATACAAAGTTTAATGCCATAAAATAATAATAAAATCCTCAGTTCCACAAAAATAATTTGTAACTTCTGTCTCCCAAGAATCTCTACTCTAGTAATCCACCTAATGTATCTGTAATGGGAAATAAAGGGGGGTGAGATAACTCAATAAGTGGAATTCACTAACATTGGGGTGTGGGAACAAACCTTTCAAATAAATAATTCTTTCAACAGATTCACAACTTATAACTCATCAATATTATGTCATCAACTAATTCATGTAAAAGAAAATAATATCTTTATATCGTGAGTCATCATAATATATATATTGATATCATCACATAAACAATTTCCTAGGCTTTTCTCGTGGTCAACATTTACGCCCCGTTGACAAGGTTGTGCTGTCCCCTTTTTAGGACTGGAACCTCATTTCATCCCATTTCTCAAGGATGGCTCCTTTGGAACCTAAAGGTACACTCCCTTGCTAAGGAGCTTCCTTTTGGATCCTCAATAGTATGCTCCCTTGCTAAGGAGCTATCAAATGTGTATTGTCCCCTTTTGGGACCGTCCCTTGCTAAGGACTAGCTGCAGCATGGTTGTCCCTTGCTAAGGACTAAATACCATACTGAGTTTCTAATCACGACTTGCCATAGGTTTTCAAAACATATTCAATATGCTCACAAAATAATCCATTCATACTTCTCAAAATATAAAGGCATATTCACACATACAAGTTTAAATAAAATTAGGTTGTCCCACAAGTTTTTCATAAAACGAATAACCAATGTGCACATCAAACATTTGTAAAATATTCATTTATATATAGAATATCAACATATTTCTTTCATATAAAATAGTTTAATAATCAACACTGTCTTGGGAAAACCCCTAAAATTAGTAAACACCACTTATCTCTTAGCTGCAAAAATAAATGAAATCAACCTCCCTTGAATCACAACAATTCAGTAGAATTAGAACCTAGCAATACCAAAAATAGGTTCATCAATACACAATTTCCCACTTCAAAATTTATTTTCACACTTAAACGGTTTTATCGTAAACAATATTAATATATCCAAAATCCTCCATTTATTCACTTAACTATCAAATTTACTATTGGAAGCCACGTATTACCTTAATTTGTTGCTTAGCATTCCCTCTTGATGCCACTGGATGTCCATTAACTCTAACCATTATATATATATATATATATATATATATATATATATATTCAATCTAACATGGGTAGCCATGAGATAGTATTCTTAATTTATCAATTCGGATGCTTACATTTTTCCCTTGAAGCCACGGGATATATATATATATATATATATATATATATAAACCTATCGGATCAACCTAGTATATAAAGCTATTAATCAAAGGTAGAAGCCATATATTAAAGTTATGTCAAATCCATTTCAAAGCCTATGGAGGACCATACGGCTATATAAATAAAAAGTTCCTATTTTAATATTATATTCATCACTCCAAAAACCCAAAATCTATTACACGGTTGAACTAGTGTGAATTCATAATAACTGGTCAACAATTGTGGCTTAGTGTGAATGCAATAACAACCGGTCAACAATTGTGGCTTAGTGTGAATGCAATAACATAAGCATTCTTTTCACTTTAACATGATGACCAAGTCCAAACCTATTACTCTATTTGGCTCAATCTCACGTCTGTGTTTCTTCCTGACATATTGACCAAATGTTTATCTAATATAATACAATTATAGGACCCCTTTTCTATTAGTATAATGATAGTCTAGGTTCATATCAATTGCAAGCTATTGACTATTCAAACTTCTTAAATCTTGAGCATGAGAAAAATCATACCTGAAGACTCCAACTCAACGCCACAGTGAAGAAAGGCAGAATTCAATAGTCGGTTGAAGCAAAAAGAAATCCCATCAGCAAAACACGTGTGACCTAAGGGGAAAGTCTAGGGTTTTCAAGGCCCATATATGTAATATGTCACCTCACTTGGGCTTCATATTCCATAGTATTTATCTTCTTTTTAATACCTTAGGCCCAAATTAATTTAATCCATTTTAATTATAGGCCTCCATTAAAAATTTACGTATAATAATTTAATTGGTATCAAAATTATGGGGTGTTACAGTACACTTAAGAACTGTTATTTTGGTTAAGTCTAAGAGAAATATATAAGAACAACCTTCCTCGGACTTTGCAGATGAGGATTTTCCTTGCCTAAAACTGTTTGTTTTATGCTTTCTAATAACAACTATCCTACTGTGATCATTAGACACCTAACTTATTGAAAGTTCAGTTTCAAGCCCAATCTCTACAAATGCATTGTTTTGGGCTCTTTGGGCCATTGACCTCTCTTTTGGGCTTTGGGAGCAAATTGTGTCCTTACATATATATATATATATATATATATAAATAGATAGTTTAGGTAGAAAATGTTAATTGTCTTTTTTTTTTAATTTTTTTTTTTTAATGTTCATTCATTCTAAACTCTTTGGTTTTTGTATGCCATGCTTGGATAAATATTTTTGATGTGATCCTACATTTGATTTAAAAATTAAGAAATAAGACTCACTCTAAAAATAAATAATTTATAACATATGACGTAATTTTTTTTAGAATATTAATTATTTTTAAAATACACACACGAGGAGAGGCGAAAATATCTTAAAGAAACTAACAGTAGTGTATATTCAAAAGAATCTAATTGGATTTTATCTAAACTTTTCCTATTAATATATATATATATATATATATATATATCATATACTATATAAGAAAAGTTGGGCTTAGAAGTTGTGATTATGTCAAGTGGCTTCACCAAAATGCAGAAATTTTTATAGATTTAAAAAAAAAATAGATATAATTTTTTTATTCTTATCCTATAATAGATAAAAATCTTAATTTGATTACCATCCAAATTCGTCATGTAATCCTTTTCTTATTATAATTATATCTTATTGTTTTGAATCATGCCAACAATTACAAGGGCAAAAATGTGCAAACCACTGGCCTAATATGCCGGTGAGATCTTAATAAAAAAACAAAAGGAAAAAAATTTTAACATGGATCAAACCACTACAGAACAAGTTTATATATACAACACATGCCCAGCTAAAGCGACAAAGCCTCTTTATTTATTTTTTTAAAAGTATATTACTACACTTAAAAAAAAACATCAACATTAAAAAAAAAAAAAAAAAACTACTTTAAAAATAAATAAAACACTAAATAAAAACAACAACTACTTTCAGTGTTTAAATAAAACACTAAATTCTTTTAATTTTCTCTTCACACAATCTCCTAAGATACTAAATCCTCATTAAATCACAATTGGTATGTTATAAAATAATAATTTTTTATTTATGTGTTATCATTTTATATTTGATAGTTATTATATCAATATAATTTGTTCATTTTGTTATTATAATAATTATTTATTTCATTATTGCTTATAAGATAAAATATACTATATCCTAAAAGTTTATGA
>NC_044910.1:36088807-36174098 GCF_001633185.2 Quercus lobata
GAATCTGGTCACAAATACCTCCACATAGGACTTGTCCAAGTCGGAGTTAAACCATTGATCAGAGAAGGTTTAGACAACTCGGTCCTTATGGCCCTTAGGGATACTCGTCTTATCAGATTCAGAGACAGTCTCCTAGGAACCATAGAATCCAGTTTGAGTAACGGTCCAATTCATTTCGACTGTTTTCCAAACCTCACAGTTGCACTTGACGACCCTCATATCTTGAAGGTCCTCACCCTCAACATCAAAACCCATGGAATCTTCGTATTACATGGTACCAAGCAGCTTGCTCTTATATACAGAGTGTATTATAAGTGCATGAGGACAAACATGTCCGTCCAAGCTTTCGATAAGAGAAAACCAGGTGAAACCACTCTTATCCAAACCTCAGATGTTAGATCCACCGTTCAGGTACCCAAGAACCCTGAAATGGTCTGAAATAACATTTCCAGCACAATGGTCTTTAGAGAATGAAAATTATCCTCTACAGATCCAGAATCCTGTTAGGAATCCAGATCTAGATTATGTCCAGCAACTAGCCGACGGTTCGGTTAGACTTAGCTTTGACCAGTCTAGGTTTAGATCACCCTTAGAGTATGATGAACCCTTGCCCAGATCCTCGTTAGATCTGCACCAGGATACATACCAGGAACCAAGATCTAGATCCTTCGATCTACGTCCACCCTTTAGGCAGCCAACTATCCTCTTAAAAGATAGACCTGCATCCCAAAGTAGTTCGTCTAGAACACGAGCTCCTTTTCCTACGTCTAGAAGAGACTTAGGTGCCCAGTTTCAAGGTGTCAAAGACCACTCTCAGGTTAGTACCCCTTGTTACACAGCCAAGCAAGACTCAGTTGTTGATCAAGAAGAAGACAACAACAGTCAGGATAGTCTTAAACCCCCCTCACCATCAGGATCTGACTTTAGAAATCCTATTCAGCAGGAAACTGAATACGACCATCAGCTCCTCGTATTGACAAAGGAATTCATTCCTGATATGGACTACCTCGAAAAGGATTTTAATTCCGAAAAGAACCGGATTAAAAGAGAAGCCTATCGAGCAAACCATACCAGAGTACAAAAAGTTGAAGTTTTGGAGAAATGGAAGTTATTCATGAAAGAGGTAAAAGCAGATTATCCTTTCTTTGAATACTTTGAGAAACATTTCCATTGGCATAAAAAGAACTGTGTCAAGTCCAAACTTCCAGCAAAAACCATCCCATCACCAAAAGCTAGACATTCAGCTCGAAAAGCAGGGAAACCAGTCTCTCATTTACCAGAAGTAAATGTCTTAAAAGCTCACATATCTTCTAGTAGTTCTAATGAACCCTCCTCAGAAAGTGAAAAGGAGAAAGAACCTCTAGACGATCAGCTTGGTGATTCACCTGACCCTCCACCAAAGGTTTGGAAATCCAAATACAGAGGAAACCCAGCCTTTAAGGATTTCAAAAGGGAAAAGATTGTTTCCAGAGAATATAGACGCCTGAAATTAGAAGCAAGAGGCATCTATAGGAAACCCAATTCCTTGAAACTTCTCAAACCTAAAGCAAAAGGAAAATGCTTTAAGTGTGGAAAGAAGGGACATATCAAGAAAGAATGTCCAGGCAAATCCCCTACCCATTCCTTAGTATCTGAAGATATCTCCAAAATCCTAGAACTTGACCATCCAGAAAGTGAGTCTCCCAATAGTTCTATTAACCGAGAAATCTGTCAGATCTACCAAGATTCATCCTCTCCTAGAGTTCCAGATAGCACCTCTAGTAGCTCAGATGAAACCATTTCATGCACAAACAGCTGTTGTAGAAACAACACTGTTGAAGTTCTTTCTAAACAAGAAGAACTGCTCCTAGATCTCATAGAACAGATCAAGGACCCAGAAGAGAAATCTCAAAGACTTAGTGATTTCCACAAAACCCTAGTCAGAGAGCCCAGTGCATCCAAGCCTAGGATTCAGGAACCAAAAGTTGACTTGGAAAAAATCTACAATAGATTTACTAAATCCAAGAAAGAGATAACTGTCCATGATCTCCAGAAAGAGATTAAAGATACCAAGTCTGAGGCTAGAACCCTTAGGCAAGAATTAATCATCCTTAAGGTTGATCATGGTCTTATAGACCAAAGAGTCAAAAACCTTGAGTATACTTCCCATCGAGGCAATGAGAACAGAATCTCATTACAAAACCCTTCTGATGACGAAGTAGATGATAAAGTTAACCCTACTGCAGACATGGAACTAGAATCATCCAATGGATTGTTCTTGAAATCCATCAGTCGGATTAACTTCCAGAAATGGCATTCCAAAGTCAGGATTGTCATAAGCAAAGATTTTGAATTTGAGGTAGTTGCCCTAATAGATTCGGGTGCTGATCTCAATTGTATTCAAGAAGGTATTATTCCCCCTAAATACTTCCAGAAAACCAAAGAAAGGTTAAGTTCTGCAAGTGGTGGTAATATGCAGATTGAATTCAAAATCCCAGATGCACAGGTTTGCCAAGACAATACGTGCTTTAGAACCACTTTTGTCCTTGTCAAAAATATAACAGATAGGGTCATCCTAGGAAACCCATTCATGTGTCTGTTGTATCCTTTCATCACGGATAGTGAAGGAATCACTACCCACCCTTTTGGCCAGCCAGTCAAGTTTAAGTTTCTTAGAAACCCTGAACCAAAAGAGATCGAAATTCTCCAAAAAGTTTCTGTTTCTAAAAATCCTAATCTCACCATGGCCCAAACCTCCACTAATGGTCCAAATCAAGCCAAGAACCTTGATCAAATTGTACCAACCATCATATTTGATAATTCTTTGAGTCTTCTTCAACCTCATAAATTATCATCTCATCACATTGCATACAAAAGAATTTGCTCCATGACATCCCATGATTTTAACAAATATGTTTCAAAAATTAATCACATTGTTAACACATGGCAGGTCAAAAAGCAAAAAACTTTTTATAACTCCACTAGTAAGTGGACAATGGCATCTTCAAACAGGAACAAGGGGAAAGCCCCTATGCATGAAGGCGCTTCTCCTGGACAAGAACCCAGAGAAGTAACATCCCTTCTGGAACATGTTCCGCTTCAAATAACATTTTCAGGTGGTAATAAAACAATCACCTTGCATGAAGTTTTATCCAGGAATTTTCAATTTACAAATGGAGTCTATACAGGCCTTCCACCCTCCATCAAAATTGTCCTCGATAACCTTCAAAGAGCCTTTACCCAAAATAACAATCGCCTTTTCCAAAGAACCCTCAGAGCACTAGAATTGCACCTAGTTAACCTTGAGGCAGAAATTGAGATTGGAAAATTGTCCATTAGTCAACTCTTTGGCAAAGAGGATATCCATTCAATGGATACAACGACTATCATGGGCACGGACTACGCCAGGTTGAGTCTTAAGATTCAAAATCGGCTTAGGAGTGCTATTGCCAACTTGCCTTCTGATATACAACAACGTATATTTAGAAGCAAGGCTATGTCTGAATCATGTGACCAATGGTTCACGCATTTTCAAATTATGGTCACCACCCATTTCCCGGTTCTTGGTGAACAAGCAGATGCCATAAACACTGCCCTCATCCGCGAAACCTGGAACCAATACTTTGGAAGCAGTCACAGGGTTTATGAGAAACAACATCCTTTTCCTGGTCTAATAGTCAACTATGAAGACGGGGCAGACGATGATGACAGAAACCCAAGCTGGCTTTCAAGGATGTTTGAATATGGTTTCCTTAGACTTATCAAACTAACGAACCATGTTCAGATCAGCCAATTCCCTCAGATAATCCAACAGGTTGCAGCAAAGATCAAAAGTCCATTTGTATCCATCAGATGCTGGAGTACTCTCCCACAATGGGACGGTAACAATTGGATGACAGTTCAACCTGCTCACCACCTTGTACTCATTAATGGGTACACTCACAATGGCCCTTGGTATGAAGGTGATTCCTACCTCTCCTATGCTGATCCTTTGGCCCTCGTAGAATGTTGGAAAAACTATTTCAACAATGAACTACGAAATGTCACCGGAGAACTATGGGAAAATTACCACTTTGTAGGAAATACTGGCAGAATTACAGTATTCACCACCAAACCATATTCAGAGGCTTTCAACACAGAAGGAATCATCTGCCTTGATCCTCCTCATTATACAGCCCAGAAAGCAGACTACGAACCTCTTCTCTATTGTGGGTTTTGCAATCTGTTTGACAGGTACCATGAGCACGATCACTATGATGAGCCTCCTGCTTTTGATCCATATGAAGGGTATCCCTCTGGTTATGATACAGACTAGTATCTTCCCCAGAGTAGTTTCCAGACGCCCCAGAAGCACCAAAAACCCACCTTTGCAGAATCGGCTACTATTCAGAACAGTACCCGCACGCGCAAGGCTGCCATAAAGAGTTACTATTCCAGTAAAACAAAGGGACAAAACACTGTTCATAAACAGTGACCAGTTACTGTTCACTCCAACAGTGCCCAGACAGATTTATTGGAATTACTATTGCTTTCGGCTGAAAAGTTATTCACCTGAAGGTAAAAGCATTTCACCTCCCGTGATTTCAGCAGTCTCCTGATCTGATCCGAAGCTCCCTCCAGCTATAAAAGGGACTCTTCTCCTCAGTCTTCAGGAGGCTAAATTTCACACTTAGACCTCCTTTCTTCCAGAGCTCTTTACTTTGTACTCAGAACTACAATTGTAATCAGAATGGCTCTCTTCTCCCCTCTTCCCTTAGTTTACACCTGTAATAGCACTGCACGTGTAACCTATTTATGCTTCCGCCCCAGTGCCCTCATAGACGGCACCTCTTGTTGTAGCTTACCCCCATTTGGTATCAGAGCCATTTGAGCTCGATCGTAAGTGTTTGTAAGTTACTGTAATTATTTTCAATCAAGTTGGCCGGTTATACCGCCATAGTTATCCATTATTTTGTTGTGTTCATTACTTTAAAAGTATGTTATCTCTAACAAACATCATTTTGTTTTACATCTATTTTCTGATAGCACTTCCACTCCCATATGTTGCATTTTTCATCTACTACTTCATCTTAGCCAGTTTATACTGTTCTTTCTTTTTGTGGTAGGCTGAGCCTCCCGTTCATTCAAACTGTTTATTATCTTGTGATTATCTGTTTAAGCTAATCCTTTGCTTCCCAGTTATCTTCTTTTTCCATTCTTTGTTTCTTTCCCCACAATTTGTTGCAGATGTGTATTATGCTAGGTATTGTGTCAAGTTGTTATCCAGTAAATCTAGGAGTAATCCCAGTTCTGTGATTGTTTGCTACCCAGAAAGTCTAGAGTACCCAAGTTGAGCAGGAAGCCCGAGTCAATCTGTAATGCCCGTTGAGCCGTTAGCCAGGAGAGCGTTAGGCGTTAGGGTCGGAAACGATAGGGAAAGTACACTCAACAAAGCGAAATAGTGTAAGCAGTAGCAAGGTCTACAGAATGGTGTCCGAGCGGTCGTAAGTTGGTAACAAAGCACAATAGGCGTCCATACACACCCTGTTTCAGATCTAAGGTTAGATCCAGAAATTTGGAAGATAAAGGTAGTCTAGGTTGTAATTGGTTTCTTAGGCTTATAATCCAGAATGATAAATAGGATGTTTAGAAGGAGTGACTCTTCCACTTCAATCAGATCTAGCAGTACAAACCCACCTGAGATTCCACAAGAAGATGGAACAATCAACTCAGAGTCGTACCAGCTTTCAGATCTAGATCAGAAGTTAGGAGATTGGAACATACCTAAAGTTCCCACAACCCAGGTCTATAAGTCTTCGTCATGGTCTTTGAAAAAGTCTTTCAAGAACGACTACCATGTTAGGACTATAAAACAAGTCTACAGCATTAACAAGGAATATGAAACTTGTTATTTGCTATCCCCTGCAGCCATAAAAGCGCATAGGGAATCTGGTCACAAATACCTCCACATAGGACTTGTCCAAGTCGGAGTTAAACCATTGATCAGAGAAGGTTTAGACAACTCGGTCCTTATGGCCCTCAGAGATACCCGTCTCATCAGATTCAGAGACAGTCTCCTAGGAACCATAGAATCCAGTTTGAGTAACGGTCCAATTCATTTCGACTGTTTTCCAAACCTCACAGTTGCACTTGACGACCCTCATATCTTGAAGGTCCTCACCCTCAACATCAAAACCCATGGAATCTTCGTATTACATGGTACCAAGCAGCTTGCTCTTATATACAGAGTGTATTATAAGTGCATGAGGACAAACATGTCCGTCCAAGCTTTCGATAAGAGAAAACCAGGTGAAACCACTCTTATCCAAACCTCAGATGTTAGATCCACCGTTCAGGTACCAAGAACCCTGAAATGGTCTGAAATAACATTTCCAGCACAATGGTCTTTAGAGAATGAAAATTATCCTCTACAGATCCAGAATCCTGTTAGGAATCCAGATCTAGATTATGTCCAGCAACTAGCCGACGGTTCGGTTAGACTTAGCTTTGACCAGTCTAGGTTTAGATCACCCTTAGAGTATGATGAACCCTTGCCCAGATCCTCGTTAGATCTGCACCAGGATACATACCAGGAACCAAGATCTAGATCCTTCGATCTACGTCCACCCTTTAGGCAGCCAACTATCCTCTTAAAAGATAGACCTGCATCCCAAAGTAGTTCGTCTAGAACACGAGCTCCTACATCTAGAAGAGACTTAGGCCCGCAGTTCCAAGGTGTCAAAGACCACTCTCAGGTTAGTACCCCTTGTTACACAGCCAAGCAAGACTCAGTTGTTGATCAAGAAGAAGACAACAACAGTCAGGACGGTCTTAAACCCCCCTCACCATCAGGATCTGACTTTAGAAATCCTATTCAGCAGGAAACTGAATACGACCATCAGCTCCTCGTATTGACAAAGGAATTCATTCCTGATATGGACTACCTCGAAAAGGATTTTAATTCCGAAAAGAACCGGATTAAAAGAGAAGCCTATCGAGCAAACCATACCAGAGTACAAAAAGTTGAAGTTTTGGAGAAATGGAAGTTATTCATGAAAGAGGTAAAAGCAGATTATCCTTTCTTTGAATACTTTGAGAAACATTTCCATTGGCATAAAAAGAACTGTGTCAAGTCCAAACTTCCAGCAAAAACCATCCCATCACCAAAAGCTAGACATTCAGCTCGAAAAGCAGGGAAACCATTCTCTCCTTTCCCAGAAGTTAATGTCTTAGAAGCACATATATCTTCTAGTAGTTCTAATAAACCCTCCTCAGAAAGTGAAAAGGAGAAAGAACCTCTAGACGATCAGCTTGGTGATTCACCTGACCCTCCACCAAAGGTTTGGAAATCCAAATACAGAGGAAACCCAGCCTTTAAGGATTTCAAAAGGGAAAAGATTGTTTCCAGAGAATATAGACGCCTGAAATTAGAAGCAAGAGGCATCTATAGGAAACCCAATTCCTTGAAACTTCTCAAACCTAAAGCAAAAGGAAAATGCTTTAAGTGTGGAAAGAAGGGACATATCAAGAAAGAATGTCCAGGCAAATCCCCTACCCATTCCTTAGTATCTGAAGATATCTCCAAAATCCTAGAACTTGACCATCCAGAAAGTGAGTCTCCCAATAGTTCTATTAACCGAGAAATCTGTCAGATCTACCAAGATTCATCCTCTCCTAGAGTTCCAGATAGCACCTCTAGTAGCTCAGATGAAACCATTTCATGCACAAACAGCTGTTGTAGAAACAACACTGTTGAAGTTCTTTCTAAACAAGAAGAACTGCTCCTAGATCTCATAGAACAGATCAAGGACCCAGAAGAGAAATCTCAAAGACTTAGTGATTTCCACAAAACCCTAGTCAGAGAGCCCAGTGCATCCAAGCCTAGGATTCAGGAACCAAAAGTTGACTTGGAAAAAATCTACAATAGATTTACTAAATCCAAGAAAGAGATAACTGTCCATGATCTCCAGAAAGAGATTAAAGATACCAAGTCTGAGGCTAGAACCCTTAGGCAAGAATTAATCATCCTTAAGGTTGATCATGGTCTTATAGACCAAAGAGTCAAAAACCTTGAGTATACTTCCCATCGAGGCAATGAGAACAGAATCTCATTACAAAACCCTTCTGATGACGAAGTAGATGATAAAGTTAACCCTACTGCAGACATGGAACCAGAATCATCCAATGGATTGTTCTTGAAATCCATCAGTCGGATTAACTTCCAGAAATGGCATTCCAAAGTCAGGATTGTCATAAACAAAGATTTTGAATTTGAGGTAGTGGCCTTAATAGACTCAGGCGCTGATCTCAACTGCATTCAAGAAGGAATCATTCCCTCTAAATACTTCCGGAAAACCAGAGAAAGGTTAACTTCCGCAAGCGGTGGGAAAATGCAGATTGAATTCAAAATCCCAAAAGCACATGTTTGCCAAGACAATGCGTATTTCAAAACCACCTTTGTTCTTGTCAAAAATATGACAGATAGGGTCATCCTAGGAAACCCATTCATGTGTCTGTTATATCCTTTCACCACGGATAGTGAAGGAATCACTACCCACCCTTTTGGCCAGCCAGTCAAATTTAAGTTTCTTAGGAGTCCTAAACCTAAAGACATCAATAGTCTCCAAGAGGTTTCCATCTCCAAGACCCTTAATCTGATTAATGCCAAAACCCAACACCTTAAGTACCTTGGCCATGAACTAAGTTACAAAAGGACTGATGAGCAATTATCTTGCAAGAGTTACCAATCAGATATCAGAAAGTTTGAAGAAGAACTCAAGCACGAAGTATGCTCTGATCTTCCCACAGCCTTTTGGCATAGGAAAAGGCACGAAGTTGCACTACCGTATGTCAAAGATTTCCATGAAAAGAACATCCCTACAAAAGCCAGACCTATCCAAATGAGTCAAGAACTTATGGATACTTGTAAGACAGAAATAGAGGATCTTCTTAAAAAGGGAATCATTAGAAACTCTAGGTCACCATGGTCTTGTCCAGCCTTTTATGTCCAGAAAAACGCTGAGATAGAAAGAGGTGTCCCTAGACTTGTCATCAATTACAAGCCCCTTAACAAAGTCTTAGAGTGGATTAGGTATCCTATCCCCAACAAAAGAGACTTAGTCAACCGGCTTAGTAAAGCAGTGGTTTTCAGTAAGTTTGACATGAAGAGTGGTTTTTGGCAGATACAAATCAGTGAGTCTGATAGGTACAAGACAGCCTTCACCACACCCTTTGGTCATTACGAATGGAATGTAATGCCCTTTGGTCTCAAAAATGCACCTTCTGAATTCCAGAATATCATGAATGAGATTTTTAATCCATTCTCCAGTCATACCATTGTGTACATTGATGATGTACTCATCTTCTCAGAGTCCCTAGACAAACATTGGAAGCATCTCAGAACATTCTTCCAAACCATCAAGAAAAATGGTCTTGTTGTCTCGGCCCCGAAGATTAAACTCTTTCAGACAAGTGTTAGGTTCTTAGGTTTTGATATCAAACATGGAGTCATCAAACCCATAGATAGAGCCATCCAATTTGCTGAAAAGTTCCCTGATGAGATCCTAGAAAAGACCCAACTCCAAAGGTTCTTAGGATCCCTCAATTACATTTTTGATTTCTATCAAAACCTTAGGCAACAATGCAAGCCCCTTTTTGATAGACTCCGGACCAATCCCCCTCCTTGGACACCTAATCATACATTGGTTGTTCAACAGCTCAAAAAATATGTCAAGACACTCCCTTGCCTTGGAATCCCCTCTGAAAATTCCTTCAAGGTAGTCCAGACAGATGCCTCTAATATTGGTTATGGTGGCATTCTCCTTCAGCGTGTTAGTCCCACTTCCCCAGAACAGATTGTCTGTTTCCATTCAGGAATTTGGACTCCCACTCAACTCAACTATAGTACTATTAAAAAAGAGATTTTATCTATAGTACTATGCATTTCAAAATTTCAAAGCGATCTTTTGAATCAAAAGTTTTTAATAAGAATTGATTGTAAATCTGCAAAACATGTTTTAGAAAAAGATGTTCAAAACATTGCATCAAAACAGATTTTTGCACGTTGGCAAGCCATTCTTTCAGTTTTCGATTTTGACATTGAATTCATTGCAGGAACTCAAAACAGTATCCCTGATTTCCTAACCCGTGAATTTTTGCAGAATCCAGAACAAAATGTCCGGGAAAAAGCCCGTACAACCCCAACCTCCCAAAATGCCTAAACAGCATAACACTAGGAGTACCAGTCAGGCACAGAACCCTGGCCCTTTAGTACCCTTTTCCAGTTCACTAAAAAACCCACCTGTGTCACCATCCGTTGTTGCCAATCGTTATTTGGTTTCCACAATTCCCAAACCAAACTTCCAAAGGCCCCAAGGACAACACAGTTACAGTTCTGCCCTAGCCACATTGCCTCCCAAAGCAGTAGCTTCTCCTTCGAAAGTAGAAGAACCCTTTGGTCCAATCGTACCTAAACAGTCCTATACTCTCCCTCCCAAAACAGGTAGAGCTTCTTACATCAAGAAACCTTTTGTTCAGCATATCTCTTATGTAGAGCCCCATTTGGCCCACATAACGGATCCCTTGGCTTTAGCAAATGAAGTATTGCCTCATGAATGGCATTTCCTTCCCAAAAGCCCAGAGAAGAACATCAAATTCTATAAAGGCATTCTCACTCAAGAAAAGTCTGCCAGAATAGAAGATATCAGAGACAGGAACAATCCTTCTATTGTCCTGTACCATAAATTCATAATACAGAGTTTCGTAAGCTGCAAAGATTGGGGACATCCCTCCACTCTCAGAAAGCTCACTACACTCAAGGGCTCAGAACCCCTGTATAATTATTATGACTATATGGATGCATTTGAAAAAGTACTTTTCTTTCAAAATGAGACCTATGATCATTCATGGTTCATTCAGATTGATAGAAAGTTCAAAGGACAAATCCCTTCGTGGTTCCTCAAATGGTGGGAAATGTTTGGTCCAATGCCCCAGAATTGGCCTGAACCCCTTCAGGATGCACTAAGGTATTTTAGTTCCAGATTCCAGGTAGATAAGCATTCTTCCCAGTTTCCGGCTATCTTGCACATGACATTACAGTACAAGATCCACTGGATAAGTATGTGGAATTATGCGATCAACCAGAACTTACTCGATCGGGAATTCTTTGTAAAATGGTGGGATAAATTCAGACCAACTGATGCTATCAACCAATTGTATAAAGACTTTCCTCTTCCAGCACAAAAGTCTATAGCTCATTGCACAAGATCTCAATCCAGTCTAGACTCCGTCCAAATATCCGGAAAATCTAGCAAAGAACTTAAAGATCTTGCCCAACAGCTACTCCTCCAGTCAGCTCAGCTTGAGTCAGCAGAAAAGATTTCTCCTGCCTCCTCTGAAGCTTCTTACAATCGTGTCCCATTTGACCCATTCCAGGATGCTCAAGATCCTTATGATGGTTACAACTTGGACAGTGATTAGCCCAGTTCCTGTAAGGACCCTAGACGCTCCAGAACAGCTTCTAAGGCCTAGACTAAGCTCAAGAACCACCTTTGCTAATCCGGTTACTATTCAGAACAGTACCCGCACGCGCAAGGCTGCTATAAAGAGTTACTATTCCAGTAAAACAAAGGGACAAAACACTGTTCATAAACAGTGACCAGTTACTGTTCACTCCAACAGTGCCCAGACAGATTTATTGGAATTACTATTGCTTTCGGCTGAAAAGTTATTCACCTGAAGGTAAAAGCATTTCACCTCCCGTGATTTCAGCAGTCTCCTGATCTGATCCGAAGCTCCCTCCAGCTATAAAAGGGACTCTTCTCCTCAGTCTTCAGGAGGCTAAATTTCACACTTAGACCTCCTTTCTTCCAGAGCTCTTTACTTTGTACTCAGAACTACAATTGTAATCAGAATGGCTCTCTTCTCCCCTCTTCCCTTAGTTTACACCTGTAATAGCACTGCACGTGTAACCTATTTATGCTTCCGCCCCAGTGCCCTCATAGACGGCACCTCTTGTTGTAGCTTACCCCCATTTGGTATCAGAGCCATTTGAGCTCGATCGTAAGTGTTTGTAAGTTACTGTAATTATTTTCAATCAAGTTGGCCGGTTATACCGCCATAGTTATCCATTATTTTGTTGTGTTCATTACTTTAAAAGTATGTTATCTCTAACAAACATCATTTTGTTTTACATCTATTTTCTGATAGCACTTCCACTCCCATATGTTGCATTTTTCATCTACTACTTCATCTTAGCCAGTTTATACTGTTCTTTCTTTTTGTGGTAGGCTGAGCCTCCCGTTCATTCAAACTGTTTATTATCTTGTGATTATCTGTTTAAGCTAATCCTTTGCTTCCCAGTTATCTTCTTTTTCCATTCTTTGTTTCTTTCCCCACAATTTGTTGCAGATGTGTATTATGCTAGGTATTGTGTCAAGTTGTTATCCAGTAAATCTAGGAGTAATCCCAGTTCTGTGATTGTTTGCTACCCAGAAAGTCTAGAGTACCCAAGTTGAGCAGGAAGCCCGAGTCAATCTGTAATGCCCGTTGAGCCGTTAGCCAGGAGAGCGTTAGGCGTTAGGGTCGGAAACGATAGGGAAAGTACACTCAACAAAGCGAAATAGTGTAAGCAGTAGCAAGGTCTACAGAATGGTGTCCGAGCGGTCGTAAGTTGGTAACAAAGCACAATAGGCGTCCATACACACCCTGTTTCAGATCTAAGGTTAGATCCAGAAATTTGGAAGATAAAGGTAGTCTAGGTTGTAATTGGTTTCTTAGGCTTATAATTCAGAATGATAAATAGGATGTTTAGAAGGAGTGACTCTTCCACTTCAATTAGATCTAGCAGTACAAACCCACCTGAGATTCCACAAGAAGATGGAACAATCAACTCAGAGTCGTACCAGCTTTCAGATCTAGATCAGAAGTTAGGAGATTGGAACATACCTAAAGTTCCCACAACCCAGGTCTATAAGTCTTCGTCATGGTCTTTGAAAAAGTCTTTCAAGAACGACTACCATGTTAGGACTATAGAACAAGTCTACAGCATTAACAAGGAATATGAAACTTGTTATTTGCTATCCCCTGCAGCCATAAAAGCGCATAGGGAATCTGGTCACAAATACCTCCACATAGGACTTATCCAAGTCGGAGTTAAACCATTGATCAGAGAAGGTTTAGACAACAACAGTCAGGACAGTCTTAAACCCCCCTCACCATCAGGATCTGACGGTAGAAATCCTATTCAGCAGGAAACTGAATACGACCATCAGCTCCTCGTATTGACAAAGGAATTCATTCCTGATATGGACTACCTCGAAAAGGATTTTAATTCCGAAAAGAACCGGATTAAAAGAGAAGCCTATCGAGCAAACCATACCAGAGAACAAAAAGTTGAAGTTTTGGAGAAATGGAAGATATTCATGAAAGAGGTAAAAGCAGATTATCCCTTCTTTGAATACTTTGAGAAACATTTCCAATGGCATAAAAAGAACTGTGTCATTACCAAAACCAACTGGAAGTTACTTCCCAAAAAGGATGCACCAAGCTCTAGCAATCCAGAAATTGTTAGGACTAGCCATCCTCCTCAAGAAGCCATACTCTTTAACCAGCGTGGTACCGATGTTATTGCCTCTCCTTTCAAATGTGCTACAACCCCAGATGAAAAGGTTGTCAGGAAATTAATAGAGCAAAACAACTATACCAACCAATGTTTAGGAGTCATAGGAAAACAGCTTGATAGGATAGAAGATAGGATTGACAACAAGGTCCTCCTCCAACCAGGAACCCCTTGCAAACCAATCCAACCTCTAGAAAACCCTTTAGTCAAGCTTCCCACAACCAGACAAGCTAGCCTCAAACCAAAGGAGCAAACTGCCCTGAAGGAAATGGCTCAAAAGCTTGATGATCTCGTGAAAAAGGAACCAAACTCTCCATCACCAGATCCAACCTCAACTAGTAGGGACCCTAGACTTGAATCTCGGGTTGTTGCCCTACATACCCACACAGCCTCTAGTAGTTCTAGTACAACCTCCTCTGAAAATGAAAAGGAGATAGAACACCTAGAAGATCAATTTCGAGGTTTACAGGTAAATAAGCTTTACCAACCCAAGGTAACGCCAACTAGCCTTACCAAAAATTGGTACCCTAGACCAACACCTCCAGACCTCCAATTCGAGGAAAGAACCATGCAATTTACAGTGTCCAGTGGAAAACTCTATGAATGGAACATAGATGGTTTATCTGAGCAAGAAATCCAAAACAAAATCCAGCATATAACCATGGTAGCAAATAACTATCTCAATGATGGTATTCCAAACACCGAGGTTGTAGAGCTCATTGTTTTAGGATTTACTGGGAAATTGTTGAATTGGTGGAATCATTGTATGACAACCACTTCAAAGGAAGACATTAAGCATGCTGTTCAAAAAGATGAGGACGAGAACCCTATCTTTGACGAACGCATAGGAAGAGGTATCCCTGATGGAGTCAATACCCTGATCTACACGATCATGAAACACTTCATAGGTAAACCTAGCAATGTCACATCTAGGATTTACGACCAGTTGAGTAACCTTAGATGTAAAAACCTTGGAGAATACCGGTGGTATGAAGATGTGTTCACCACCCGTGTCATGCATAGAAGCGATTGTAACTCTCCATTTTGGAAGGAGAAGTTTATCAATGGCTTACCCACACTGTTTGGACAAAAGGTCAAAGAAACTCTTGCCAGCTCTTTAGGTATCATAGATTATGATAACCTAACCTATGGAGACATCTCAAGCACAATCCGAAATGAAGGGATGAAGATGTGCAGAGATCTCAAGATCCAGAGCCAAGCTAACAAGAGCAAAGCCAAGTACGAAATAGGGAATTTCTGTACCCAATATGGCTTACCTTCCATCATTCCCAAAAGGAAATCCAAACACAGAGGCGAAGAACCCTCTGAGAAACCCCATAGGAGAAAACCTACCTCTAAACACCATAGGCGTCAAAAGTTTACAACTAATGACTTCTATAGGAAAGGTAGATCCAGCCCTCCAAAGAAATCCACACCTCAAGCATCAGGAACATGCTATAATTGTGGAAAGAAAGGTCATTACCAAAAAGAGTGTAAAGCTAAGGCAAAAACCCTTATCAATACCCTCATTAGTGACCAACCCAGTAAGCAAGAGATCTTCAAACTCTTAGAACTCGATCACCTAAGCAGTGAGTCTAGTGACCAAGAGAAACACCAGTTGTTTAGGACATCCTCTGAAACCTCTAGAGTATCTTCTAGTTCCTCTAGTGACACGGATGAAATCCTAGCCTGCAAGGATAGTTGTTGTAGAAACAAAACTATCCATGTTTTGTCTAAACAAGAAGAACTGCTCCTCGATCTCATAGAACAGATCAAGGACCCTGAGGAGAAAGCTCAAAGGCTTAGTGAGTTCCATAAAACCCTAGTCAAGGAAACAAGCACATCCAAACCTAGGTTTCAGGAACCCAAAGTCGATTTGGAAAAAATCTACAACAGGTTTACCAAATCAAAGAAAGAGGTAACCATCCAAGATCTCCAGAAAGAGATTAAGGATACCAAAGCTGAGATGAGAAACCTTAAGCAAGAATTAACCATCCTTAGGGTTGATCATGGTCTCATGGACCTTAGGGTCAAAAATCTGGAGTTTACTTCACATCAAGGCAATGAGGACAGAATCTCATTACAGAACCCTTCTGATAACGAAGTAGATGAAACAGTTAATCCTACTGCAGAAATGGAACCAGAACCTGGAACGTTCTTGTCAACCATCAGTAGTATTAACTTCCAGAAATGGCATTCCAAAGTCAGGATTGTCATAAGCAAAGATTTTGAATTTGAGGTAGTTGCCCTAATAGATTCGGGTGCTGATCTCAATTGTATTCAAGAAGGTATTATTCCCCCTAAATACTTCCAGAAAACCAAAGAAAGGTTAACTTCTGCAAGTGGTGGTAATATGCAGATTGAATTCAAAATCCCAGATGCACAGGTTTGCCAAGACAATACGTGCTTTAGAACCACTTTTGTCCTTGTCAAAAATATAACAGATAGGGTCATCCTAGGAAACCCATTCATGTGTCTGTTATACCCCTTCATCACGGATAGTGAAGGAATCACTACCCATCCTTTTGGCCAGCCAGTTAAGTTTAAATTTCTTAGGAACCCAGAACCTACAGAGATTGAATGTCTCCAAAAAGTTTCAGTTTCCAGAAATCTTAACCTTGCCAAAACCTTTTCATATGGTCCAAATCAAGCCAAGAACCTTGATCAAAATGTACCATTAATCATATTTGATAATTCTTTGAGTCTCCTTCAATCTCATAAATTATCATCTCATCACATTGCATACAAAAGAATTTGCTCCATAACATCCCATGATTTTAACAAATATGTTTCAAAAATTAATCACATTGTTAACACATGGCAGGTCAAAAAGCAAAAATCTTTTTATAACTCCACTAGTAAGTGGACAATGGCATCCTCAAGCAGGAACAAGGGGAAAGCCCCTATGCATGAAGGCGCTTCTCCTGGACCAGAACCCAGAGAAGTAACATCCCTTCTAGAACATGTTCCGCTTCAAATAACATTTTCAGGTGGTAATAAAAGAATCACATTGCATGAAGTTTTATCCAGGAACTTTCAATTTACAAATGGAGTCTATACAGGCCTTCCACCCTCCATCAAAATTGTCCTCGATAACCTTCAAAGAGCCTTTACCCAAAATAACAATCGCCTTTTCCAAAGAACCCTCAGAGCACTAGAATTGCACCTAGTTAACCTTGAGGCAGAAATTGAGATTGGAAAATTGTCCATTAGTCAACTCTTTGGCAAAGAGGATATCCATTCAATGGATACAACGACTATCATGGGCACGGACTACGCCAGGTTGAGTCTTAAGATTCAAAATCGGCTTAGGAGTGCTATTGCCAACTTGCCTTCTGATATACAACAACGTATATTTAGAAGCAAGGCTATGTCTGAATCATGTGACCAATGGTTCACGCATTTTCAAATTATGGTCACCACCCATTTCCCGGTTCTTGGTGAACAAGCAGATGCCATAAACACTGCCCTCATCCGCGAAACCTGGAACCAATACTTTGGAAGCAGTCACAGGGTTTATGAGAAACAACATCCTTTTCCTGGTCTAATAGTCAACTATGAAGACGGGGCAGACGATGATGACAGAAACCCAAGCTGGCTTTCAAGGATGTTTGAATATGGTTTCCTTAGACTTATCAAACTAACGAACCATGTTCAGATCAGCCAATTCCCTCAGATAATCCAACAGGTTGCAGCAAAGATCAAAAGTCCATTTGTATCCATCAGATGCTGGAGTACTCTCCCACAATGGGACGGTAACAATTGGATGACAGTTCAACCTGCTCACCACCTTGTACTCATTAATGGGTACACTCACAATGGCCCTTGGTATGAAGGTGATTCCTACCTCTCCTATGCTGATCCTTTGGCCCTCGTAGAATGTTGGAAAAACTACTTCAACAATGAACTACGAAATGTCACCGGAGAACTATGGGAAAATTACCACTTTGTAGGAAATACTGGCAGAATTACAGTATTCACCACCAAACCATATTCAGAGGCTTTCAACACAGAAGGAATCATCTGCCTTGATCCTCCTCATTATACAGCCCAGAAAGCAGACTACGAACCTCTTCTCTATTGTGGGTTTTGCAATCTGTTTGACAGGTACCATGAGCACGATCACTATGATGAGCCTCCTGCTTTTGATCCATATGAAGGGTATCCCTCTGGTTATGATACAGACTAGTATCTTCCCCAGAGTAGTTTCCAGACGCCCCAGAAGCACCAAAAACCCACCTTTGCAGAATCGGCTACTATTCAGAACAGTACCCGCACGCGCAAGGCTGCCATAAAGAGTTACTATTCCAGTAAAACAAGGGGACAAAACACTGTTCATATACAGTGACCAGTTACTGTTCACTCAACAGTGCCCAGACAAAATTATTGGAATTACTATTGCTTTCGGCTGAAAAGATATTCACCTGAAGGTAAAAGCATTTTCACTTCCCGTGATTCCAGCGGTCTCCTGTCCTGATCCAAGACTCCCTCCAGCTATAAAAGGGACTCTTCTCCTCAGTCTTCAGCAGGCTAAATTTCACACTTAGACCTCCTTTCTTCCAGAGCTCTTATATATATATATATAAAGGGGTAGAAGTGCAAGAGATGAAAATTGTTAATTAAAATACAATGAGTTTTGTGTGTATGTGTGAAGGATGAAAAGTCTTGAAACATTGAACTAAAAGATACAAAAAATATTAATTTTTTAATTAGAAAAGTCTTGAAACATTGAACCAAATGAAACAAAAAATCAATATTTAACTTGTTCTTATCTCTAATGTGGCACTTGAGAATATTTCAATTCTCTTTGTATAGAATGCGTCACTTGGTAAAATCTCAAACTTTTCAACATGAAGTTTCTGCTCTTATATATATATATGTATGTATGTATGTATGTATATCATGACAATGACAATGCCCAAACCAGCTAGATAAAACCATCATAATTGCTTCTAAAACTACAATTTCAATGAGGCATGTTATTGTTTAAAAATGTAAATTTGGTGTGTGTTTGGATTCACGTTTGCGGGCGTCTGCGTTTTCACTTTTCAGCGTTTTCCTCTTCTTCTTTTTTTCTTCTTTTTTTTTCATGGGTTTCAGGGAGACAATTATCACTGTTCACACACTGTAGCAGCACTATTCATGGGACCCATAGCCACTTTATTCAGAAAAGAATATTAAAAATGGGTCTTACAGTACTATTTACACATTTAAAAATTATTTTGCTATAGTGTTTTCACTTTTAGCAAAAATAAGTTGTATCCAAACGGACCATTGATCTCTTAGAGGTTTTTAGGCTGTGTTTATGACATCAATGGTCAAAAAGTTGGAGAGCAATGATATTGGAGGTACCGAAAACTAGAAGAACCATACAAGTAGGGGTTTGGTTTACCTTCAAAACTTTTTTTTTTAGAATCATACCACCCACTAACTAAATAAAAGGTGGGGATTATAAACCACTACCATTTATCCTCGTATATTTAAAATAAAAAGGACATGTCCAATTAAAAATGTAGTGGAGGTGAGCCAAACCCTACAAATAGATTGCCATCATTAACATGTGTTTTCCTGAATTAATTGCAAAAATTATATTGTTAGCCATAATTGTAGGCACTAATGGAGAGAAAAGTTAAATAAATAAGTGCATCATAAGCACAAAATGAGGGCTGCTGGGAAATTTCAATTTGCAATTTGCGTAGAGGGCCATTCATAGGCTGCAGCATAGGTCTTAACAAATGCTTAATTACCACAGCATAAAGGGCAAAGGAAAGTTTAACTTCATAAGTGAAAGCATAGGCTGCTAAAAATTCAAGTCATCCACTTTGATTAGTAAATCTCAAAACTGCAATAAATTGTATATGTATAAACATCTTTGTCTATCAATGTAATAAATCTCTGAATGCAAAGTAAGATTCAAGTGGTCCAAAATGCATTAGAAAATAATACCAGTTATGTAAAAAAAGAAGTAAAAGCTGCTAAGTAGCTAACAGTTAGGAGGGCATTCAAGTTCAAATGGGAGAGAAGGAACTGGTGTTTGCCACAATGGTCGCGAAAGTAGAAACAAAGAGACATCTGTACATTTTAGTTTGCGGGCTACTTCCAATACCCTAGTCCTCGAGTTGCACTGGACAATGTAATCCGGGAATTTAAAGAAGAAAATTTCACCATCCTTTGGGTGAAAAGCTAGAAAATCCAACTTGGAATAACTGAAATTCTTTGCTAACTTAACAAGCTTAGAATTTTCCAAGTTATTGAGATAAACTCTCTGTTTTCTGCACCATGTACCTTCATTACCATAGTCCTCTAGTTCCCAAATTAAAAATTTGAAACTACCAGGGTAGTATAGATGCCAAGGACGCTGGAATATACGAAGGCGCCCTTGGCACACTCCAAAGAAGAATTCATCTGGAGGCAAATGGGGTGTAGGTAAATTGATATAATGGCATTGTTCTGCATCGTTGAATGGATCGAAAACCACAAAGCCTTTGATCATTCCATCTACTTCTGTATCCGCCCAATGAAGCATCCCATTGCAGGTAACAACATCAGCATGCACGACCTTAGATGTGAAGGGGTTCAATCCCCGTGGCGACGAAACAATTGAGTGGCACCATTCACCAGTCTCGGAAGAAAAGATCTCCATATATAACTGAGTAGTATCGGATTGAGTGGGAGAATGAATGCGTACCACCTTGTATCTGTAATGCACATTTGTAAAACACCCATGCTCTTTGTCACACCTATAAGGATCGCAAATAAAGCCGACTCTAACGAATGTATTCTCTCTCAGGAGTGGAATACGAGGGAGCTTGAGCCATTGTTTGGTAAATGGATTGAAGATGTAGTACTTGCAAAAGCCTGGCTTCCTTGTAGTCCCTGGAACTTCGCGGTATACCAGCAACAAGTCGTTGAATGATGACTTGATACGAAACTCATAAATATTCTTCGGTGGATGAACCTGGATATCTGGTGGTGTATAATACAACAGAAGAGTAAAGGGGTCTGAATCTGACTTACCTAACTGGTGGCGGTGGTGAATGAAGCGGCTAACAAAGTAAGGATGAGAAATAAGAGAAAACCAGCGCTTGGAGACGGACATGAACTTGAAAGCAGATCGGTAAGGGAGTCGATAAAGAATCTCGAACAATAAATCATCAGGGAGTTTGTTGATGAATTCATAGGATGGCTCTGGTTCTGGTTCTGGTTCTGGTTCTGGTTCTGGTTCGTCAGGATGTTTTATTCTTCTCTTGCGACATGGAGACTGAATCGGATACTCTGGGTTTTCTTTTCTTCTTTTGCAACGTGAAACCAAAGAAGCGTCTGTGCTTGACTCTACTGCCATGGTAGTAGCAGAAGCAGAAAAACTAGAACGTATGTGCATTGTGAATTGTGTATTGTGTATGTGTATATATATATATACTCTCCGTCAAAAGGGATTTGCTTTTCAGTTTATACGCTTCCTTGTAGGTGTCGGAGTCACACAGTTGGTGTCCTTGTTGTCAGGAGCGGCTATTTTTAAAACATTATACTCTTTTTAAAGTTCAATTTTTTTTTTTAATAGGAGAAATTTTTTTTTTTTTTTTAACCATTAAAACAGAAAATAAAATTACATAAGAGTACTGTTTACATCAGAAAGCATGGGTGGCCAAAACTGATGGATTGGCATCTTAGTAGCCTGATCAGCTAAATAACAAACATGACAAAGAACTATGTTTGGAACAAAAAGCAGTTTACATAGAAGTCCATTCTGCTGGAGTGACAGGATAACTTGGACTAATCTACTGCTATTACATAAGACCAAAATACGCTGATACCCCATATCTCTGGCTTTCAATAATGCATCCATCAAGGCTTCCTGAGCAGCACCCAAAGCAGTTTTTGCAGCACAACTAAAAATACCCAAGAAGATGCAATTTCACTGAACAGTCCTGCCTTCATACGCATAGGCAGACCTATTGGTTTGTTTCCTCTTCCTCCCTGCAATCTTGATGTGAACCTGCCAATTCCACCCAATACCTGTCTAGCCAGAATTGAGATGAACCCTCTGTTGGTTAGGTTGTGTTGCATTTGTGAAGATATTTTGATACCTGCAAGAAAAATTCTGGGCTATTAGAATGACTTCAATTGGATTAGGTTGTATGCCCTCATGAACCACCCTGTTCCTGTGATTCCACAAAGTCCACAAAGTAGTGAAGATGCTTTGCAAGTACTGCATTGAAACCTAATCCAACCTCTTATGTCTGTTAAGTAAGTTCCTAATCCAATTCTGAACAGAGATGTTCCTTAGTTCTGAGGTTTGAATAGCCAATGTGGTACCATGCCACATAGCTCTAGCAAAGGAACAATACAAGAAAAGATGTGATGTGGATTCCTCATCCGAATTGCATAAAGGGCAAGTACTGGTGTTTGTAATGCTTCTCTCTGTAAGGGCTAGGAAAGTAGGGAGACTGTTATGCATAAGCTTCCAAATAAAATTCCCAATCTTCAAAGGGAGTTTAACCTTCCAAATGAGATACCGAATATTTGCTGGGATGGAGATAGAATTATGGTGGTTTGAAATAGATAGAGAGGTATCATCCTGAAGCAACTTATAAGCATCTCTCACCTTGAAAACCCCTGAATTTGAATACTTCCAAAACAATTTATCCGAAACTGATCCAGTTCTTGAGATGGGATTGCTCATGATATCCTCATTGATTGGGTAAGGGTATATGCTCCTAACCAGATCAGGTTTCCAAGTGCCATTGTTGTGGTTAATAAGGTCAGCCACAGTTTTAGTTGGGAGATTAGAATTATCAAGGTTCTGAGGACAAGGATACCAAGCCTGATGAGTTAGGGGAATATCAGAACCTTTACCAATCCACCACCTACCCTCTTTGAGCTTGGGGTTTTTCTGATTAACAATGCCTCTCCAAATCCATGAATGACAAGATTTAGGGGTGCACTTATGGATTGAACTCCTAGGAAAATACTTAGCTTTAAAAGCTCTTGCCATTAAAGAATTGGGATTATGACTTATCCTCCAAAATTGTTTGGCCACCATAGCCTGGTTTATCAACCTAAACTTCTTAAGCCCTAGACCCCCCATACTCTTAGGCTTATAAATCTCATCCCAATGCAATAGATGCAGTTTTCTCACTCTAGGTTCATGACCCCACCCAAAGGCCCTAAAGATGGAATCTAGCTTGTTGCAAATAGCCTCAAGCACCCTAAAACAAGAGAAAACATAAAGGGGTATAGACTGTAGGACAAAAGAAATGAGGGTGGTTCTACCAGCTTAGGACAACAATTTGGCTTTCCACCCTTGCAGTTTAGAATGAAGTTTATCTACCAAAAATTGAAAGTCAACTATCCTCTTACCTCTTAACATGAAATTCATGCCTAAGTATTTGCTAGAGGCCTGCACCAAATTCACCTGTAAAGATGTTGCTAAAGCTTCTTGGTCCTCTCTAGAGATGTTTAGGGAACAAAAAAGGTCAAACTTGGCAAGGTTAACACATTAACCTGATATAGAACAATACCACCTTAAGATTTGCTGAAAGTTTGCTAGAGATTTGTTGTCTCTTTTGAAAAATAGCAGTGAATCATCAGCAAACAACAAATGAGTAAAAAAAACCCATTTCTACCCAACATCACCCCCTGAATTTCCCTATTGTTCTCAGCTTTAATTAAAGCAAGAGACAAAATATTTGCACACATAAGGAAAAGATAAGGGGATAAAGGGTCTCTTTGTCTTAATCCTTTAGCAAGTTTAAAGGATTGGGTGATGCTACCATTTACTAACAAAGTATAATGAATAGTGGAGACACATTCCAGAATCCAATTTACCCAATTGGGGGTAAACTTCATGGACAACAGGACAACTTTTAGGAAAACCCAATTTACCCTATCGTAGGCTTTGCTCATATCAATTTTTAAAACACCAAAACCATGCTTCCCACCCTTTTTCTTCCCCAACATATCAAGAATTTCATGAGCCAACAAAATATTATTAGAAAATGGATTTGCCTCTAAAAAAAGGCATTTTGGAAAGGGGTGATAAGCTCATCCATGAAAGGTTTCAATCTATTGGAGAAGTTGAACATTCTATTAATTGTTAATTGAGATTTACTACCGTATGCATTTTTATGGGAAAACAAAAAAAGGGATTAATCTTTCAAATTTTCATAAAAATATTTAGTAAAATAGATGATTAATATGTGCTCTATCCGAACCTTGTTAATTTTATATTGAAAATTGATTTGATATTTTTAGATTAAAATTTTTAAAATATGTTTCATAAATATATGAAAAATTTCCAATTAATGTTCTAAATTATATTAAAAAAAAGTTGGATTTTTAATTAATATATTACTTATAAAATATTAAGTAATAATGCATTTATATTTATATTTGTGTTTGAACTCAAAATATGTCAAATTAGCCATAAACTAACTCTATTTTTGTGGATTGTGATTTTGAGCGAGATATAAAAAGAATTTTTTTGAAACTAAATTGAAGTATTTAATAGAAATAACACCATTTAGAATTTACATGTTTTTAACACTTAATTTTATATTTAAAATATTATACACATGAAAAATATTTATAAAAATGTAAGCATATTTTGCATGGAAAACATTTACCTTGCCAATAACATGGTTAATATTGCATAATTTTGGCATGATCATAATGATATTAGTACAAAGAAACCAATTCAATTAAGTGTCCGTTTGTTTCAACGTTTGAAGCCCAAAACGCGCGTTTTCAAAAAAGCCAGCCCAAAAATAGTATTTGGTAAGTAATAAACGCAACTTTTTGAAAAAAGTTGCGTTTTAGATTTGTGAAGAATCGTGCGTTTGAGTTTATGGAGCTCTGGAGGTCCATAAATAAAAAGCTCATGCGCGTTTTCAAATTGATTCGTTGGGCTCTTCCAAAAATAACCAAATTACCCTTGATAAATCATCAGCTCTCATCTCATCTCTCTGCTCTCCCAACAAATTTCCATATCCAAACACAAAAAAATCTATAACAAATTCCCAAATCATCTCTATGCTCTCCCAACAAATTTCCAAATCCAAACACAAAAAAAATCTATAACAAATTCCCAAATCAGCTAAGGAAAAAAAAAAATCAATCCCTTGCAAATTAGGATTCCTCAAAATGCAAAAAAAAAAAAAAAAAAATCAGAATATAGCATAGAGAATTACAGGACAAAATCGAAGTCGAAGCGTCAAAAACACCGAGCTCTGGGTTCGATCAAATAGGCGAACACCACCCAATCAAACCCGGATGACTCTGACTCCGACCCCATTTTCGATCTCCAAGCCCTTCCCTCTCAGCCACTCACCGTCTCCGAACTCCACCGCCTCATCTTCGTCGCGCACTCCGATGGATTCTACGTCGCCAGAACCTGAGTAGGAATGCTATCGATTCTGCCAAGAACCAACAAACGAAGTGCTAAGAGAAAAGGGAGAAAGGAAAAAAAAAAAAAAAAAAAAAAAGAGACGAAGAAGGAGAATGTTTTGGAGAAATGGCAGGGAAGGAATAAAGAAAGGAGGAAAGAAGTATTAAAAAAGGAAGAAAGAAAAAGAAAAAAAAAAAGAGACGAAGAAGATGTTCTGGTGTTTGGAGAAATGGCAAGGAAGGAATAAAGAAAGGAGGAAAGAAGGATTGAAAAAGGAAGAAAGGAAAAAAAAAAAAAAAAAAAAAAAAAAAAAAAGAAGAGACGAAGAAGGAGAACGTTATGGTGTTTGGAGGAATGGCGTTGGAGGAATGGCAGGGAAGGAATAAAGAAAGGAGGAAAAGAAGGATTAAAAAGGAAAACAGAATGGGTATGTGTGTGGAGGAGAAATTTAGTGGGAAAAAAAAGGAAAAAAAAAGGAGAAGAAAGAAATGCCGTGTGGAGGATAAAAAAAGAGTGGAAAAAAAAAAAGGAAAAAAAAATAATGAAATATTATCACAATTTTTTCATAATTTTTTCACAATAAATTTTAAGAGGTCGGTTATTATTAGTTAATATTGGTGAAAAAAAATAATTTTTTTAGAAAGAGAAAAAAATAATTTTAATAGTATGTTAAAATTAAAATTAGTATTAATTTTTATCACAATATTTTCACAATATTTTTACAATAAATCTTAAGTGGTAGGTTATTATTAGCTAATATTGGTGAGAAAAAAATAATTTTTTTAGAAAGAGAAAAATATAATTTTAATAGCATGTTAAAATTAAAATCAGTATCAATTTTTATCACAATATTTTCACAATAAATTTTAAGTGGTAGGTTATTATTAGCTAATATTGGTGAAAAAAATAATTTCACAATATTGATTTAAGTATGAAATAAACTCTCTTATATATACATTGTCATTTTTGGTAATTTACATTTCAAACTGCTACTTTTATAAGTGCTAGCCAAACATTCAGCTTTTTCAAAAAGCACTTTTTAACAGCTTTTACTAAACACTCAGCTTTTTGAAAAAACACTTTTTCATTATGCACTTTTTGAAAACTCAACTTTTTCATTATGCACTTTTTCAAAAAGCTGAACCAAACTCACCCTAAGGCTAAAGTTGTTAATATATATATATATATATATATATATGAAATTGATGACTTTTTGCAAAGAAGTATACGTTTAATGATAGTAATACCATTAGGATATTGGAAGAAACTAAAACTAAGATTTGGTCAAGTTGGACCGGGTTCATAGCCACCCGTAATTGACTCGAGTCTTATTAGTTATGAAACAAACCTAACTCACAGATTTGGATCTATGATTGGGTCGGGTAATCGAATCTCAGGTTGGGTTTCGAGTATGAATTTTACTTCTCTTAAAAAAAAAATTGAAAAGAGTGAAATAATAGATATAGAAAGTATTAAAGTGTGATTGATTTAAAAAAATAAAATCTTGATTTGGAACAATTATTATCAAATTTGGTTCGTGCAAGTTTAGATTTTGGAGATTATCCTATCAAAAATGGTGTCTTTGTGTTTGTTAGAAAATCAAGAACTTGATAGAAATGTTGTGAGAAAAATATACTATTTTTAACGTCGAAACCTTCTATGTTAGGAGAGAGAGAAAACCATGGGCACAAGCTAGTTGAATATTCCACTATTTTCTGAAAATGGTTACAACGAATGTATTGTGTTATAATGGAGAAAAAGAGAAAGAAGAGGTGGGAAAAGAGCTTCCACCTAGTGTTAAAAAGTGTCTCTTGTATCTACCTCCTTTTCATTGAGTTCTTTATCATTTTTCTAATGAGTAAGGTGTTGCCTTCCCTTGACAAAATGGGACCACATGCATTTGGTGCTTCTTTGATAAGTGTGCTTGTGCTACATGCAATAATGCTTCCTCAACTAGTTGGCCTTCCTAAAACCTGTAGCATGCAACTGTAATGGTCCATGACTGATCTTGCTATCATTTTCACCCACTATTTTGGACATATGGATCACAACTAATGGCTATATGCTTGCTATGCCTTGAACACATGGTAATGGGGGATTGGTTCATTATAAAGCAAATCCAATATGCCCCACTTTTGGGTTGGTGATTGTACAAATCTTATTTGTACTTAATTGTTGTACTTTTTGAATAAAAACTTTAACAGTTATCGTTCACATCCACCTAATTATGTGATTATGATATTGCGAATACTGAACAAACCTAATTATGTGATTATGATATTGTGAATACTGAATAGAAAGAAATTTGGTTGAAAACACAACTAGCATGTCAAATAGTTGTTGTTTTCAATATTAATGAGCCAAACAACATTTTTAAAAAAAAAAATTAGACATTTATAGTAATATTTAAATTTTCATTAAAATTAATCAAACCGAATATACTCATTTGTTATTATACCAAAGTGAACTGAAAGAATCGAAATAAACTGAATGGACCAAATTGGATCGAAGTAAACCGAAATGGACTGATATAGACCGAAGTGAACTAAATGGAGTGAAGTAGCCCGAATGGAGTGAAGTGGACCGAATTTGACCAAATAGACTAAAATGCAAGGAGTGTAATAATAATATATGTTAGGTTTCAACTTTTAGATATTATATATGGATTTTGTATGACAATTTTATCATTAGATAATTGTATATTTATTTTTTATTGATACCGATTAATATTTATAGGATTAATTTTATTTCCATTTAGGGTCCGTTTGGATATAGCTGAAAACTGAAAAACACTATAGCAAAATAATTTTTAAATGTGTGAATAGTATCGTGGGACCCATTTTTAATGAAAAAGTTGCTGAAAAGTGAAATTTGTGAGTCCGTGAACAGTACACGATATGCTGTGATTGGTTGAAACAAATTGGAAAAGTCAAAATTTGCAGATACTGTTCATTGAACAGTACATGAACAATAACCGCAGCACTCAAAAAGCTCAAAAACGCGTGAAAAAAAAAAAAAAAAAAAAAAAAGGGAAAACGCAGATGCAAACGCCCTATCCAAACGTAGCCTTAATTAGATGGTTAACCATCTGCTCAAAAAAAAAAAAAAAAAAATTATCTTAACCATAATCGAATTTGCCTGCTGCACATGATTATTATACATTCAAATTTAATCTGCATTTGGAAATTGCATAAATTTATTTGCCTGCAATTAAACCTCCTCATTGTAATGTCACCATGTGGTAGACTAGATATCTATAGTTTCGCTGCATAAAGAACATAGCATGTATTATACTGGTTTATAACTTGATAACAACCTATTAAATCCTGTACTCTGACTTCCAGCTGAAACCAACGCTGCTGGAGGAACTATCAACAAATACTAATAAATACTCTATCCATTTTGATTGGCGCATCCATTTAGAAAATTGGACCTTTATGCCAACTTCTTAGAATTTGGCAACTGCATTAACAAGCACATATAGGACAGCAACAAAGCACAAAATTGACATATATATAAGAAAAAGTAGAGCAAAAAAAGTTGGGGACAATCACGTGATTGTACTTAACCATGTCCTTTTTTTCAAATGAATTCATCCATCTGCAACAAAGCAATTCACTAAGGGCACGTTTAGTAGATTGTAATAGACACTGTAATGTAATAACTAATCCTATGGTTTAGTTATACGGTTGTTTGGTAAAGTTTTTATTACAAGAAATAATTATTCCTTATGAATAGTTATTCCTTAAAATGAGGAATAGTCATTCCTTATTAAAAGGCCTAAATTCCTATTCCTTCACTTAATGACACGCTCAATTAACAAAATTCCCAAAATATCCCCTCTTACCCGCTTCTCCAAAATTTTCATCTCCCTCTCAAAAATTTTCTATCTCCGTCCCTTTTGAAATATTTTATGTCCCTTCTCTCAAAACTTTTAATCTCCTACTACTAGATATTTCCTATTTCTACAGGTACGGACTTTCTTTCCTCTCAGTTGCTGCTCTCTCTTCTTAAGGATTTTTCTCTCCCCTCCTAGATCTCTGCGATTCCATAGGTACTGCCCCCCTTTTTTTCTCTCTCTACTATTTTTTGCGTTTCAAAAACTTCAAAGACCTGTTGGTGTCCTTTATGCGCTTTAAAAAACAAGCTTAGAAGGACAGAACAAACAAGAAACTTTATTTGCAATTCAATAGGCTGTTCTGAAATTATATTTATTTTGCTCTAAAACTTTTGTTTTACATTTGCGATTTCAAAAACAATAAAATAGGATTTTTATAAGTGTTAACCAACTTGTCGTGTATGGATTACACAAGCAGTCACAAGCAAATTAAAAAATAAAGGAGGTGATAAGATAGAGTTTGAAACAGCCACAAGCAGATAAAGAGGATGGAGTTGGAAATAATTCAAAGTCTGCTAAGAAGATAAACACCAGAAGATAGATAATAGACGATATGTATAAGATTCAAAGTTTTGTTCAATGATATATCCTTTAAACCATGATGATGTTAGAAATCTGTCACCAATGGGTCACACCGTACTCGCGACTCTGAGCGAACCTGCACAGCAAAAACGATCGAGAGAAAACCTTTAGAGAGCACCGGTGTGGGGCCGGCCTAAAACTCTCCGACGGTCAAGTCAGAATTCGTCCTTTTTGGCGTTAGAGAGGGGTCAATTTTTATCTTACCTCGATTTGCGAGAATGTCGGCCCTTTTATAGTGGTGGAGAGAGGGCTCTTTACCTCTAGATCTTTCCAATGTGGGACTGTAGTGGTGGGGAGTAGGCTTCTCTTCTAGATTTCCAGATCTTTCCAATGTGGGACTCTGATACCAATTTTCCAAAACGTAGTGGGCCAGGATTTCCCCTTCTGGATCTTAGGGCTTTTATAGGCGATAGAGATTCCGGATCATGGGCCCCTACCGAGTCTGTCGGCGATGGGCTTTCACAGCGCGTGGGACCATCTTTACACAACTCCAACAGCCCTGATCCGTCAGGCCCATTAAGGTAGGCCCAACAGGCTATATTTTATCATCTTCAGTTGCCCCCTTCACCCCAATGATCCGTCTGTTTTTTTTTTTTTTTTTTTTTTTTTTTTTTTTTTTTTTGGGCCAAAGGATCAATGGGGTGACGATCCTATCGTAGGGGCATGACGGGTATTTATGTGACGGAAACATATCCGTGAGAAAAAGAAAGAATAATTTGATCGACGGGTTCATGCAATATAAGATGACGGTCTCCTGTGAAGAGTACAATTTTGTTGATGTAACCTGACAGGTTGTCAACATTGATTGAGAATGCCACGTGTCAATCTCTGAGTGGCCGTTGTATAGGATCGAGGCGTCGCTTCGTCTTCCGTGCATCTCCTATATATATATAAGGCGCCTCACTCCCATTTTCACCATTTTAACAAGAAATAGACTGTCAGAACGAAGCCGTCAACCTTGTCAGAGCACTCCGTCGTGGACGAGAATATACCGATTGTAACAACCGTCACCTCTAATCCGCCAAGTGTGGTAAGTATTTGTTTAAATACATAATCAAGTTACATTTCCGTCCATGCATTGTTCTTAGGCTTACTATACCCGTCAATGATTTCAAACCCGTCAGTCTTAGGTTTTATCGTCAATTGTAGGAAATGTCTAGTGCGTCAAGTAACCAGTCGGTGGTTCGTGACGGGGCGGAATACGAGAATGTATACCCGTCCGGTCATGAAGACCAAGAGAGCCCCGGCGAAGATAGGAGTCCGTCGTCCTCCTCTTCGTCCTCTACAGATGAGGATGTGGAGATAGTTGAAATAGAGGGTTCTGATGACGATGGGAATCAGGCACTGGAGTCCGTTGTAGGTGCTGATGGACTGAGGAAGTTCATCATGTTGCCGGAGTGGACATTCCATAAGTTCACATCCGTCATCAGGGAGAAACATTTCAGCACATTTAGAACAAACTTCCAAATACCGGACTACATTTCCATCCGTCTTCCTTATGTGTCAGAGAAGTGTTACTATGAAGGGGTAGACGGTGTTGGAATATATGAGCAGGCGTTGAAGGCAGGACTTCGGTTCCCGCTCTCAACACTTCATAGGGAACTTTTGCACTACCTAGGGTTGTCCGTCACACAGATATCTCCTAACGCCTGGAGAGTCTTCATAGCCATGGAGATTCTCTATGGTGCATGGTCGGACGGAGAGAGGAGACTGACGGTCCGTGAATTTCTTCACTGCTACCGTCCAGACGAGATTTCTGGGTCAAGGGGGATGTATAGTTTTGCTAGTCGGAGCCCCTTGTTGAAGGTGATCTTTGAGACCCCAGACTCAAATAGAGACTGGAAGAGTCGCTACTTCTTCCTGGAGGGTAACAGATGGATGAACCATCCAGGGGAGACGGAGTACCTACCCGTTGACACAACCTGGGCGGTGATAAATCAACTGCGTATGCACCCGTCCTAGCTTGCTTCTGTTTTTCATATCCGTCTATGTGTATATTCTGACCGTCTTTCTCTGTAGGTAGACGGCGCCCGCAAGTTAGCCTTGAGGAATTCAGTTTCCTTGAAGAGATTTGCAGGAAAACTAAGCCGGAGGAAAGGACTTGGGCCAAGTTAGTGAACCCAAGAACAATACATTGGTATTGTGACGGTCCAGAACCCACTCGCGAGGCCCTTGCATACGACGAAAGAATACACAAACGTAAGTCCGTCAACTCTTACTCTTGAATTTAGCATTTAATGAAGGATGATCTTAATCCGTCCTGTATTTGTAGAAATGGACGACGCTAAGAGAAGGGCAATGATAAAATCACTAGCCGTCGAGCAAAAGAAGACGGGTGAAGTTGTCATTCCTAAGGTGCCGGGGTCGTCGGCTAAGAGGAAGCAGCCGCCAAAGTCTGACCGTCCATACAAGCAACCGAAAGTTTCATTGGAGCCCGTGGTGGGCTTGATGGCTGAGGGCGTTAAGACCGTCACCCAAGCCAAACATGGAACCGGCAAGGGCCTAATGCGTGCCCCTCCCGTCAACGAGGAGAAACCTCCTTCCCTTCTCCGTGACGATTCGAAGTATGCCTTGGAGAAACTCAAGTCAATAATTTCGGCAGAGGACTACGAGGATCTGGGGAATCATTCGACGGAAGCAATGGGGGAGACGGGTTTATTCGCCGTTGGGCAGGTACCCTTTTTTTTGTCAGTGTATGCCCGTCCACTTCTTTGTTTTCTATTTAACACTTTAACTTTGTCAATTTCAGTCCTTGGTCATGATGAAGGGCTTGATGGATCGCTGCCTCAACCGTGAAGCGGCTCTTGAACGTATACGGACAAAGGCTGGGCGGACGGAGGAGGAGCTTAGTCAACTGTACAAGTGGAAGTCCACAATGGAGCAGAAGTTTGAACTGTCTGAGCAGACCAGAAAAGAGTTCGAACAGAGGACGGAAGAAGCTGGGAAGGCCTTGAAGGGTAAAGACGAGGAGGTGAAAGAGTTAAAGAAGAAACTCCGTCAAGCCGGAGAGGATGCCGTCACCGAGTATCGCAACTCTTTGGATTTATTGAAGGAGCTGGGGGGTTCGTTCCTTCAAGGCTTTGACGATGCCCTCCGTCAGATAAAGAAGACCTACCCGGATCTTGACGTGTCCATGATAACCGTCAATGACCAAGATCAGACATCCGCTCTGCCCGTCGCTTCAGAAAACACGGAAGACCTGTTTGGTGAAGATGCTGTTCAGGGCGAAGGAGAGTCTGCTCCGTCGAAGGACGTTCCAGCTGAAGAGCCGAAAAAAGTAGATTAATTTGTAGTAAATGTTGAGGAGGATCCGTCCCCTTTTTTTACGTTTTCTGTATTTTGAAGACGGTTTGTTTTGATTTAGCTTTTGCACCGAACAATATTTTTCTTTCAATATATATGTTTACGCATATTTTTGTTGCTGGTAAAGTATTTGTATCCGCTAAGGGTTTTTCTCTCCGTCTATTTGTGTATTAATTTGGACAAGCCGGTCTGTTGATCCGTTCACTTTAAAGCATTTCGAACTTCTAATCGGACCCTTCCACCTTATTGATAGGAAATACTATACCGTCTATTTTAAGGACTTGTAGGATTATTGACCATTAGGGGTGATCCGTCCACTTTGTGGACTTGTGAATTTATACACCATTAGGTGTGATCCGTCCACTTTGTGGATTTGTAAATTTTCCCCCGTTAGGGATGATCCGTCCACTTTGTGGACTTGTAAATTTATACACCGTTAGGTGTGATCCGTCCACTTTGTGGACTTGTAAATTTGTACCCCTTAGGGATGATCCGTCCACTTTGTGGACTTGTAAATTTATACACCGTTAGGTGTGATCCGTCCACTTTGTGGACTTGTAAATTTGTACCCCTTAGGGATGATCCGTCCACTTTGTGGACTTGTAAATTTTTACACCGTTAGGGGTAATCCGTCCACTTTGTGGACTTGTGGATTTATACACCGTTAGGTGTGATCCGTCCACTTTGTGGATTTGTAAATTTTTCCCCCGTTAGGGATGATCCGTCCACTTTGTGGACTTGTAAATTTATACACCGTTAGGTGTGATCCGTCCACTTTGTGGACTTGTAAATTTGTACCCCTTAGGGATGATCCGTCCACTTTGTGGACTTGTAAATTTATACACCGTTAGGTGTGATCCGTCCACTTTGTGGACTTGTAAATTTGTACCCCTTAGGGATGATCCGTCCACTTTGTGGACTTGTAAATTTATACACCGTTAGGTGTGATCCGTCCACTTTGTGGACTTGTAAATTTGTACCCCTTAGGGATGATCCGTCCACTTTGTGGACTTGTAAATTTTTACACCGTTAGGGGTAATCCGTCCACTTTGTGGACTTGTGGATTTATACACCGTTAGGTGTGATCCGTCCACTTTGTGGATTTGTAAATTTTTCCCCCGTTAGGGATGATCCGTCCACTTTAAAGCATTTCGAACTTCTAATCGGACCCTTCCACCTTATTGATAGGAAATACTATACCGTCTATTTTAAGGACTTGTAGGATTATTGACCATTAGGGGTGATCCGTCCACTTTGTGGACTTGTGAATTTATACACCATTAGGTGTGATCCGTCCACTTTGTGGATTTGTAAATTTTCCCCCGTTAGGGATGATCCGTCCACTTTGTGGACTTGTAAATTTATACACCGTTAGGTGTGATCCGTCCACTTTGTGGACTTGTAAATTTGTACCCCTTAGGGATGATCCGTCCACTTTGTGGACTTGTAAATTTATACACCGTTAGGTGTGATCCGTCCACTTTGTGGACTTGTAAATTTGTACCCCTTAGGGATGATCCGTCCACTTTGTGGACTTGTAAATTTTTACACCGTTAGGGGTAATCCGTCCACTTTGTGGACTTGTGGATTTATACACCGTTAGGTGTGATCCGTCCACTTTGTGGATTGTAAATTTTACCCCCGTTAGGGATGATCCGTCCACTTTGTGGACTTGTAAATTTATACACCGTTAGGTGTGATCCGTCCACTTTGTGGACTTGTAAATTTGTACCCCTTAGGGATGATCCGTCCACTTTGTGGACTTGTAAATTTATACACCGTTAGGTGTGATCCGTCCACTTTGTGGACTTGTAAATTTGTACCCCTTAGGGATGATCCGTCCACTTTGTGGACTTGTAAATTTTTACACCGTTAGGGGTAATCCGTCCACTTTGTGGACTTGTGGATTTATACACCGTTAGGTGTGATCCGTCCACTTTGTGGATTTGTAAATTTTCCCCCCGTTAGGGATGATCCGTCCACTTTGTGGACTTGTAAATTTATACACCGTTAGGTGTGATCCGTCCACTTTGTGGACTTGTAAATTTGTACCCCTTAGGGATGATCCGTCCACTTTGTGGACTTGTAAATTTTTACACCGTTAGGGGTAATCCGTCCACTTTGTGGACTTGTAAATTTGTACCCCTTAGGGATGATCCGTCCACTTTGTGGACTTGTAAATTTTTACACCGTTAGGGGTAATCCACTTTGTCTCCGTCCATTTGTACCCCCGTTAGGGATGATCCGTCCACTTTGTGGACTTGTAAATTTATACACCGTTAGGTGTGATCCGTCCACTTTGTGGACTTGTAAATTTGTACCCCTTAGGGATGATCCGTCCACTTTGTGGACTTGTAAATTTATACACCGTTAGGTGGACTTGTGGTCCGTCCACTTTGTGGACTTGTAAATTTGTACCACTTTGTGGACTTGGTTAGGTGTGATCCGTCCACTTTGTGGACTTGTAAATTTGTACCCCTTAGGGATGATCCGTCCACTTTGTGGACTTGTAAATTTATACACCGTTAGGTGTGATCCGTCCACTTTGTGGACTTGTAAATTTGTACCCCTTAGGGATGATCCGTCCACTTTGTGGACTTGTAAATTTTTACACCGTTACACCGTTAGGTGTGATCCGTCCACTTTGTGGACTTGTAAATTTGTACCCCTTAGGGATGATCCGTCCACTTTGTGGACTTGTAAATTTTTACACCGTTTTGGGTGATCCGTCCACTTTGTGGCGGCTGTACCGTCCACTTCATGGACTTGTAGAGTTACTCACTGTTATGCTGATTCGTCCACTTTGTGGACTTTTAACTAGCATTCGTGAACTTTGAGGACAATTGTAATGACATCCAAGTAGAAGAAGATCATAATTGTATCTAATTATAGAGATGCGTAAAGGAAAAGTGCCTGCCCCCCTTGGGCTTAAAAAAGAAAGGCACGACAAGATTGTAGCAAGAGAAACACAGTTTACAGAAAAAACTTATAAAAAGTTCATAAAAGCTAAATGGAAAATTGGTTGCCGCTCGCCGTGTTACTATTACTGGTAGTATTTCCTCAAATGCTCAGCATTCCATGGATGCGGTAGCTTCTCCCCCTCCGTAGTCTCCAGGTGGTATGTTCCTTTTCTTTTCCATGCCGTGACTCTGTAAGGTCCTTCCCAGTTGGGGCCGAGTTTTCCCTGTGTAGGGTCTCTAGCTGCACCCAGGACCCTCCTGAGTACCAGGTCTCCTACTTGGAAGTCTCTGTGTCGGACCCGGGAGTTGTAATTTCTGGCCATGCGATCCTGGTATCTTGCGATCCTTTGCTCCGCCGTCGACCTTACCTCATCTATCAGGTCCAGCTGTAGCCTCATATATTCGTCGTTCCTGCATTCGTCATGGTTGTGAACCCTGTAACTTGTGAGGCCAACTTCTGCGGGGATGACCGCCTCACTCCCGTATGTCAGTCGGAATGGCGTCTCTCCTGTTGGAGTCCTCGCCGTTGTCCTGTATGCCCATAGTATGCTTGGTAATTCTTCGGGCCATATTCCCTTTGCCCCCTCGAGCCGAGTCTTGATAATCTTTAGCAGGGATCGGTTCGTGACTTCAACTTGGCCATTGGCCTGAGGATGGGCGGGTGATGAGTAGTGGTTTTTTATTCCTAGCTGTGCGCAGAAATCCCGGAAGTGGCCGTTGTCGAACTGCCTCCCGTTATCCGAGACAAGGACTCTGGGAATACCAAACCTGCATACAATGCACCGCCAAACAAAACTTCTAATGTTCTTTTCTGTAATGGTGGCCAAGGCTTCCGCTTCTACCCATTTCGTGAAGTAGTCAATACCCACCACCAAGAATTTCAGCTGCCTTACAGCCGTTGGGAAAGGTCCCATGATGTCCAGTCCCCACTGGGCGAACGGCCATGGAGCCGTCATAGGGGTCAGCTCCTCAGCTGGCTGGCCGATAAAATTGCTGAACCTCTGGCATTTGTCGCAGCTTTTAACGTAAGACTCGGCATCCTTCTGCATGGTTGGCCAGTAATACCCAGCCCGTACCAGTTTGTGCACCAACGACCGCGATCCAGAGTGGTTCCCGCATATTCCTTCATGTACTTCTCTCATTACGTAGTCGGCCTCTTCAACCCCGAGGCATCTTAGGTAAGGACGGGAGAAACCCCTCTTGTAAAGAATATCTTTTATCAAGACGAATCTCGCCGCTTGGACTTTTAATTTCCTCGCTGCCTGCTTCTCTTGGGGCAGTAACCCGTCCTTCAAGTATGAAGTTATCTGCGTAGTCCAGTTTCTTTCGGAGCGTATCTCCTGCATATTGTCGGGGTCTATTAGTGGGAAGACTTGAACAAAGGAAAGTACATTACCCGGTGTCGTCACATGTTCTGCTGAAGCGGCTTTGGCTAGGCGATCGGCGAGCTCATTCTCTCCTCTGGGGATTTGTACGACCGTTGCTTTTAGCCCGTTGATTCTCGCTTTCACTTGATCAAGATATCTCTTCAGCCTTTCCCCCTTACATTCATACTCTCCGTTTACTTGATTGGTCACGACCTGAGAGTCGCAATGAACGGCTACACTTTCCGCTCCGGCGGCTTTGGCCAGGTCGAGTCCTGCCGCCACTGCTTCGTACTCTGCTTCATTGTTGGTAATGGGAAAGTCGAGACGGACCATACATTCGATCTTGTCTCCTTCTGGTGATAGCAACACTATGCCGGCCCCTCCAATTCGCCGATTGGAGGACCCGTCGGTGTAGATGCTCCATTTGGGGGGTTCTCCTGCCCCCTTGTCCTCGTCTCGCGTAAACTCTGCTATGAAGTCGGCTACAGCTTGTCCTTTGATGGCTACACGCGGACGGTACTTGATATCAAACTCACTCAATTCTATTGCCCACAACGTCAGTCGACCCGCGGCTTCGGGATTGCTCAGTGCCCTTCGCAAGGGCTTGTCGGTCATTACGTTCACGGTATGGGCTTGAAAGTAAGGTTTCAGCTTGCGAGCCGCCGTTATCAATGCGAAAGCGAGTTTTTCCATAGGTTGGTATCTTTCTTCGGCGCCGCGGAGCGCCCTGCTGGCGTAGTATACCGGTTTCTGTGTATTATCCTCTTCTCTAATTAAAGCAGCGCTGACGGCTACAGAGGAGACAGCCAAGTAGAGGAAAAGTTCTTCGCCAGGTTGCGAGGGACTCAATAGGGGTGGTGAGGATAGGTATGCCTTTAGTTCCTCGAACGCTCGCTGACATTCGTCCGTCCACTCGAATGATTTCTTTAGTGTGCGGAAAAAGGGCAGGCACTTGTCCGTGGCTCTCGACACGAATCTATTTAACGCCGCTATCTTGCCGTTAAGGCTTTGTATCTCCTTCACATTTCGCGGGGGTGTCATTTCTAGTATGGCTCGGATTTTGTCCGGGTTAGCCTCAATCCCTCTCTGGGATACCATGAAGCCTAGGAATTTGCCTGCCGTTACGCCGAATGCGCATTTTCCCGGATTGAGTTTCATGTTGTAGGATCGTAGCGTACCGAACGTCTCCTTAAGATCTTCGAGGTGGGCTTCCTCCTTCCGGCTCTTCACCAGCATGTCGTCGACATAGACTTGAACATTCCTCCCGATCTGCTGCGCGAACATCTTGTTCATCAGCCTTTGGTATGTTGCCCCCGTATTCTTCAGGCCGAATGGCATTACTTTGTAGCAGAATAGTCCTTGGCTGGTTACGAACGAAGTCTTTTCCTGATCGGCCTCGTGCATGCGGATCTGATTATAACCCGAGAAAGCGTCCATGAAGCTTAATAACTGGTGTTGAGCCGTCGAGTCTACTAGGACGTCGACTCTTGGAAGGGGATAGCTATCTTTAGGGCACGCTTTGTTAAGATCGGTGAAATCCACGCACATACGCCACTTGCCGCTCGCTTTCTTTACCATTACCACATTCGCCAGCCAATCGGGATAGTAGACTTCCCTGATGAAGCTTGCCTCTTGGAGTTTACGGACCTCCTCCGCTATGGCTTGGTCGCGTTCCGTCGCGAACACTCTCTTCTTTTGTCGGACGGGTGGAAATGAGGGTAGTACATTCAATTTGTGTACCATGACGGAGGGATCGATTCCCGGCATATCGTCATGACTCCAGGCGAACACATCTTTATTGCTCCTCAGAAAAGCTACGAGCTCTTGACGGATTTCTGGTTTGGCAAGCGTTCCGATCTTGGTAGTTCTGTCCGGATTGGAACTGTCAAGAGTTATCTCCTCCAGCTTCTCTGTTGGTTCCGCCACCGTTCGGTGCTCTTCTATGTTCAAGGCCTGGATTTGGTCTTGCATCTCCATCATAGCGACGTAGCATTCTCGTGCGGCAACTTGGCTTCCGCGTAGCTCTCCTATCCCATACTCCGTTGGGAACCTGACCATTAGGGCGTAAGTTGATGTTGACGCCTTCCACGAGTTGAGCGTAGGTCGTCCAAGAATAGCATTGTAGGCGGACGAGCAATCGACCACCAAGAATGTCACGTTCCTGGTGATTTGTTGGGGGTAATCTCCTACCGTCACCCGTAACGTTACCGAGCCCAGAGGGAATACCTTACTTCCTCCGAAACCAACGAGTGGGGCGTCTGTCGGTATTAGCAGGTCCCTGTCAATCCTCATCTGCTGGAATGCCGGATAGTACAGTATGTCGGCCGAGCTGCCGTTGTCGATCAACACTCGGTGCACGTTGTAGTCTCCTGTCCGCACGCTGACGACGAGGGCATCGTCGTGTGGATGGTGTAGGCGCCGTGCATCCTCTTCCGTGAATCCAACAATAGGTTCTTCTCCGTTTGCTATCCTTGGCACTCTGCTCGTCAACTGGACATTCTGTACCGTCCGAAGGTATGTTTTGCGAGCCTTCTTTGACGATCCGGCCGCAGCAGTCCCTCCGACTATCATTCTTATGTCTCCAATTGGGGGTCTTGGTCGCTCGTTTTCTCGGCGGAGGTGTTGTTCTTTTGGGGGTTGATCCGTTCTCCCCTTGTTGACGAATTTCTGTAGCTTCCCTTGTCGGATAAGTGCTTCGATTTGCTGCTTCAAGTCGTAGCAATCGGCCGTGTCGTGGCCGTGGTCACGATGAAAGCGGCAATATTTGTCTCTAGACCTTTTGCTGGGGTCACTCTTCAGCTTTCCTGGGAACGTCAAGGACCCTTCGTCCTTAATCTGCATTAGGACTTGGTCAATCGGCGCGTTCAGAGGAGTGAAACTCGCGAACCTTCCGCCCACGGGTTTTGGACGTCTGTCCTCCCTCCGGTCTCCCATCCTTCCTTTCTTCCGTCCCTGGTCTTGTCGAGAATCCTCCTGTCGGTCTCTTTTCTTGGGCCTATCTTCTCTCGATAATAGTGCGTCTTCAGCGTTCATATATTTGGTGGCCCTGTAAAGGACCTCCGACATGGTCTTGGGGTCGTTTTTGTATAGGGAGAACAAAAACTTACCCCCCTTCAGCCCGTTTGTGAATGCTGCTACCAATATCTTGTCGTCGGCTTCGTCGATCGAAAGTGCTTCTTTGTTGAAGCGTGATATGTAGGCCCTTAACGTCTCCTCTTCCCGTTGCTTGATATTCATTAAACAAGCCGTGGATTTCTTATACCGATGTCCTCCGATGAAATGCGTAGTAAATTGAGCGCTCAGCTCCTTGAAGGTGTTGATGGAGTTGGGCGCTATCCGGCTGAACCAAATCCTCGCTGCGCCCTTCAGAGTTGTTGGAAAGGCCCTGCACATAATCGCGTCTGCCACTCCCTGAAGGTGCATCAGGGTCTTGAAGGTCTCTAGGTGGTCTAGAGGGTCCTTGACTCCGTCGTAACTATCCATACTTGGCATACGGAACTTATTTGGCAGGGGGAAGGAGTTGACGGCTGCCGTGAATGGCGAGTCAGTCCGGTTGACAAGGTCGTCAAGATCACTTGACACTCGCCCCTTGAGAGCGCTCATCATCACATCCATCTGCTCCTTCATCGCCTGCATCTCCGCGATGATGGAATGTGGACCAGTGTCCGTCGGGGAAGGGTTGCTTACGTCCCGTCTTACTGGTCTGCTCGGGGCGTTACTCCCCTGTGGTCCGTCCTGATTTCCCCTTTCGGCGCTGTTCCCCTCTTGATCCGCTCCCTGGTTATTGACCGCGGCATCCTTTTGGTTCAGCTGCTCTTGTAGGTCGTGGTTTTGCTTGGTGAGGCGCTCCACGGCCGCTGCGAGCGTCCTGACCTGTTTCTCAAGTGCAGTCGTAGGGGCTTCTTCTTGAACGTCATGTGTGGTTGCCATCGAGCGCGTGAGTACCATGTAACTCTTTTGTCTAGGAAGCGATGAAGTGCCACACGTTCCTGATTTCCCACAGACGGCGCCAACTGATGATGTTAGAAATCTGTCACCAATGGGTCACACCGTACTCGCGACTCTGAGCGAACCTGCACAGCAAAAACGATCGAGAGAAAACCTTTAGAGAGCACCGGTGTGGGGCCGGCCTAAAACTCTCCGACGGTCAAGTCAGAATTCGTCCTTTTTGGCGTTAGAGAGGGGTCAATTTTTATCTTACCTCGATTTGCGAGAATGTCGGCCCTTTTATAGTGGTGGAGAGAGGGCTCTTTACCTCTAGATCTTTCCAATGTGGGACTGTAGTGGTGGGGAGTAGGCTTCTCTTCTAGATTTCCAGATCTTTCCAATGTGGGACTCTGATACCAATTTTCCAAAACGTAGTGGGCCAGGATTTCCCCTTCTGGATCTTAGGGCTTTTATAGGCGATAGAGATTCCGGATCATGGGCCCCTACCGAGTCTGTCGGCGATGGGCTTTCACAGCGCGTGGGACCATCTTTACACAACTCCAACAGCCCTGATCCGTCAGGCCCATTAAGGTAGGCCCAACAGGCTATATTTTATCATCTTCAAACCAAATTACCTAATGTTGAGTTAAGAGCAAAACCAGATATTAAATCAAGATTGAGGACTTTGAAAAAATTGAGTAGTTTACCATTATTTTACCATTGTTCAAGTAAGATTGTAGTTTGTTGGTCAAATTTACAATTGTGGGACACTTGATTGAAGACTCACAAGAATTTTTGAAAGACCAATTGATTACTTATGTAGCTACTTCTATACAATGAAATGAAAGCAATTTTATTTACAAAAAAGAAGAAGAAGAGAGATTGGGTTTGTTGGAGGTCCTCTGTTCAAGATTGGGTTTGTTAAACTAATTCTTATCAAGTGTATTTGTAATTTTACAATAAGGGTATTTTAGACAATTTAATTTAAAATGTTTTTATTCCATTATTTTCAGGGTTTTATCACCAAACAAATGAATAGTAATAAGTATTACATTACAGCATCTCGTATTCCTTGTAATACTTATTCCTATTCTTATGTAATCACCATTACAGTTTACCAAACGTGCCCTAAGTCACATAAAGGGTATTGGGTAATCTCAAAAAATAAACATCAATTACTAAAGATTTAGTCAAAGTGACTTTGTAAAACCAACCGTCTGCTCATATCTATACCTCAATCACAGATTAACAGAAAGATTCATCAATAACTCTGTACTACTTTACCAAGCAATGATTTAAGGAAGTTCAAAATCAACACATAATGTTTTTGAAATAAATGACTGAATAAGCCAATTACGGATTTACAGTATAGTTACATAAACATCTCAAAATATGTGTAATACAAGTGTTATATACGCCAACCATTGCTATTAATATAAGATATTCAATAATGGTGTATAGTTTCCCCATTTGACCTCAAATAAATGAATAATACATCATTTTGAAGTTCACCCTTGCTCTCTCTCCCCCTCTAGGAATTACAGACACAAACACAAATACGGGTACAAGTATGACATGGCAATATAAACAATTTTAAAAAAATTATCACATGACGTGATGACGAGTATGACACCGATACCGATATGACATAGATATGACACTGATACGATAGCTCAAATGAAGTGTCTCTACTTCCTAATCCTCCTTATCATTTAATTGAAAGAAGATGCTATAATCAGGATAGGATATAAAGCTTTACTAAACTGAGTGCATCTCACAAAATTAACCAAATCTAAAATCCCAATAATAAAGCTCACATAAACTCTATAATATCAAGGTATAACTAACATATAAGCGCCATGGACTTAAAGACCATAAATTAATATAGACATCCTGCTAATCCTTATGGCAATTGTGAATTTGGTCTGACCAAAAAGTCTAGGAATATACTCAAATTATAGAGTGATTGAACAGTAGAAGTGCATGTGCAAACAGATTAGATAATCAGAATCATAGTTTAACTATTGAATAAATCAAGTGGGTGAATATTTTTACTTTTAATTTTAACCAAAATAAACTCCAAACATATGATAAAAATTGTTTATTATATATTTCCTAACTCACAATTTTCTGCAATAATGCAGAGGAGAAGTCATAGTATAAAATCTCTAACAAACTAAACCAGTAGCCAAAAATTAATCAACATACAAGGCAACCACATTGAGCAATGTTTTATACCATACTTAGCAGTACTGTTACTTTCCAAGCAAAAATCATAAGCAAATTCTACTTCTAAGGACCAGTGAAACGAATTCGAAACAGTTGGAATTTAATTGTTTGCAAAGCAAAGAAAATAGAATCTGTAGTGCATCATTTGATCAAAAAGTTGGAAGCACTTCCTTGTTATAAGAAGTTAATTTGTGCATTCACAATCAAAGAAAAATATATCCAAAACACACCGCCAAAACTTATTTAGAAAGCAAAAGTAACGCAAAATCCTGCTTCACAAACTAAACAGATAAATTAAAAAGCCAACCTTAGGCGCTGTTCCATCAAAAGCTTTTTTCACAACACATAAACATTTGAATGCTGCAAGTTAGATTTCATGAAAAAGTTAAACTTCATAAGAAAACCTTCGATACGGTCGGGACAATAAGGGTGGAGGAATTGGTTTTGGAATTGGTTTTGGAAACAATTGTGTTGGAAACAATGGTTGACGAAGCACGAATGCAGATTTTGCTTGTACAGTCACAAAGTTGTTGGAGTTTCCAAGTAAGATTTTCCCCATATCTTGAAGTTGGCCGGCGAATTTCAAGACCCCAGTACGCATGTTGCACAAGACAACGTAATTCCGGAATTGTAAGAAGACAAGATCACCATCATTTGGGTGGAAAGCTAGCAAATCTACAGGTGGATGGAACCCCTTAGCTATCTTAACAAGCCCCGGATAGTCTGAAACCATGTCCTTGAAGTAAACTTTGTGTTTCAAGCACCATGTACCTGCATTAATGTAATCCTCAAGTTCCCAAACGTAAAAATTGCAAGCTTTGATTGGAAGCCAAGGACGTTGGTATATCCGGAGACGACCTTGAAACACTCCTAAGGAGATGAACTCGTCGCGCAAAAGGCCAGTGGGTGGATCAATGTAACAGCATTGCTGTGCATCGTTGAATGGATCGAAGCCAACAAAGCCTTTGATCATTTTATCACTTTTGTCTACATCCACCCAATGCAGCATTGTATTGCAGGCAACAACACCAACATCTATAGTCTTATAATTGAAGTAACTGAGCCACCGTGGTGACGAAACAACTGAGCTGCACCATTCACCAGTCTCAGAAGAAAAAATCTCCATTTCTATCTGATTGCGTTGAATGGGAGAACAAATGCGTACCACCTTATATCGAGTGGTAACACAAGGGTCTTTGTCATCTTTGTCTTCACAGCTATAGGGTTCGCATATAAAGCCCATCATAACGATTGTTCCCTTACCCATTGGGTATGGAAGCAGAGGGAGCGTAAACCATGTTTTGGTAAGTGGGTTGCAGATGTGGTAATTGGGAAAGCAGTATACCAGCAACAAGTCGTTGAACGAAGACTCGATGCGAAACGAATACTGTTGCTTTACTCGTTCGACTATAGAGGGGAGAAAGTTGAGGAAATCGATTCCGCCATTGCTGCCTCTGCTTATGAAAAAATCGGAATTATCTGACGGGATAGGGAGAATATTTTTGTGATCATACGTGTACTGTAACAGAAGAGTAAAAGAGGGCTCTAGATAATGCATACCGAATTGTTGACGTCGGTGGTGAATGAAGCTTTTAACAAAGTAACGGTTGGAAATAAGAGAATTCCAGCGCTTTGAGACGGACTTGCATCGTAGAACCGATAGCCATGGGAGTCGATAAAGGATCTCGAATAACAAAGAATCGGAGAGATTGTTGATGAATTCATAGAATGGTTTTGATGACTGGGTCCACGTCTGATCTTCTTTTCTTCTTCTTAGGTTTGTGATTGACTCTATCGCCATAGTAGAAACCAGATATTTGCTTATGAGAGAGAGAAACGGGAACTATATCTGTATGTATATATTAAAAAAATTCAGAAATAGTAGATATTAAGATATTCAGAAAGTTAGTGTCAAAAATACTTCTAATTTAAATCAATTAAATTGAGTTTAAAATAGTAAATTTTCTCCTAAATAAATTCCTATCTACATTCAAACATTAGTTCTATTTCTACTTTTATATCGAAATATTACCCTATATTTTTTTAAAAAAACTACCTGGCCACCCGTTATTTTGTTTTTTTTTTTGAATATCATTATTTTGTTAGTTAAAAAAAAAGTTATATTCTAAAAAAAAACACTCCCAGTACACCAAAATACTCGATCCCTACGTTCATTTAAAAAAAAAAAAAAAAAAAAAAAAAGCACTCCCCACGATGAAATAACACTCTCCACCCACTACAAACAAAAAACAAAAACTTCTAAGTAGTTGAACTTCTCACAAACACAAACTCTTCACAGTAATTTATAAAAATAAAAAACCCTCTCCCCTACGTATACAAGAACTATTATTTCTATTCCTAATTGAAATAGAATTTCTATCAGCCGTCTCAATCATTTGTTACGTCTATTCCTATTCCTAATTGATAACCAAATTCTCAATCGGCTACTTCTTTATATAAAAGCAGAGCATGTGTGGGTTTAATTGAATAGAAGAGAGATACACACCAGAAATTAAAAGAGAAAAACACGTTCTTTGAGTGATACATCTGTTGAAGTGTGCTACAGTTGAAGTGAAAAAAAATAGTTCTACAAACCTTGCTTTATTTCATTAAAAGGTATGTAACTTTTCTTCAAGGTATTGTTATTTTTTTTTTGGGAGATATTGTTTATGATTGCTATAATTAAGAATCATAATTAAGAATAGGTGTATCATTTTTACTTTTAATATTTTTATTTATTATGTTATTTTGGTGTTTGAACTATTTTTTTCCTCACATCTCTCTACATTGTATTTTTTTTTCTATTAATTATAGACTTTTTCTCTGCACGAATTTCTAATGTGGTCAAAAAAAAAAAAAAAACACAACAACCATGTATTCAATGTCCAAAAACATAAAACAAATTTAACTCAAATAATTTTTGTTTTTTTTTTTTTTAATTTAGGGTGACTTTTTTAGTGGATTGCATAAATGCCAAAGCATCACAATTTGGTGTTAGTTGACTTCGGGTGAGAGAAGTTAAAACTTCCATGCAATCATGCACAACTCCTTAGTAATTCTTTGTTTTGTAAAATAAACTAGCACGCGTGTACTCAGAGGCTTTTATATTTTTTAGGTAAATTTTAATAATTTGCATCAATTATAATTTGGGATTACTACATTTTACAATCACAAAAGATTCCGAGGGTGTGATGAGTACTATGCATTTGTGGATGAAATAATTTTTTCATCATACCCCTAAATTTTTTTGTAATTGAAAAATGTATTAATCCCAAATTATAATGAATACAAATTATTAAAATTTACCCAAAAAATAGAAGAGTCTCTAACACATCTAAAATCCGGGATTGAGACTTATGCAATTGGTATAAAATATAAATGGCTGAGATTTAAATCTTAGCAATTGAATATAAAAATTAGTAAAAGTAAAAAAGTATTGTAAGAAGGTTGGGTGAATTGCACAGTTAAATTGCACTAGATCTCAATCTCAAAATCTAAATTTATATCAAAGTTGGACTCTGTTAATGATTAATATATATATATATATATATATTTATATTTTTTTTTTTTTACTTTAAATGAAATTATACTCATCAAAACTTTCAAGTTACCATATTACTAAGATACTTTAATTCGGGTCAATTTTTAGCATCCAAGTTTCAATACATTTAGAATACTTTTATGGTCATACCATTTTCCCTCCCTCTTATGTGTGTGTATTTTATTAAAAAAAAAAAGAAAAAAAAAAAAGAATACTTCAATTTTTATTTCCCTTTTCTAAGAAAAAAAATTAGTAATTCAATTAAATTATATTAGCTTTTCAATAAATTTAAACTACTAGTTGCTGACTCTTTATAATCAACTTTTCACTATTTTTAGAATTATCTTTGATGTTTAGTTCAGAACTTCAGATTGATTTTTCCAGAAATACAAATTAAAGATAAAAATAAAAAATAAAAACTTTTAAATCATATTATATACTATGAGCGTTGTTGTGCCAAATAGCTCAATGTATGTGTTATATATATGTCACACAATTTTTTGAAATGGAATTTAATTAATTGAAAATTCTAGGGTACACGCCAAATGTGTCATGTAACTCGTTAATTATTAAAATAATTTAGTTTTAATGAAATTCTCTACCACCAAAATATTAAGTGGTCTATTAATTGTTATGGTAGTTAATCGTGGGTACAACTCAATCACTTTAAGTTTCAAAAACTAAAAACAAATAAAAAAAATAAAACTACACCAACTAAAATTCTTTTACCAAAACTTTTAAGAAATTTAAAATTTATTTTAATTATTTAAAATTTTGGATCATTTATCATTATTTTATATGTTAATAATTATGTTTTATGTACTATGTTGTTGAGGAATGTCGGATCTAATTAGGGATGATAAACATTCTCTATCTTCCATCTAATAATTCGGAATGTCAGATTCTCTGGTATATTGGGGGCAACTTCTTTAGGAGCAACATATATCCCTTTTGACCTATTCTACCTTCCATCTAGTACTGTACTCATATATGATATATGCATTGTTGTAGAACTTTGTCCTTGACCAACTATTCTATGTGACTTTTATACACTCGAAAATGCTGACCGTAGGCATAATAGCGCTTGTTTTTTTTCTTTTCTTTTTTTCTTTTTTTTTTTTTTTGGGGGGGGGGGGGGGGGGGGGGGGGGGGGGGTGTTTGGAGGGGGTGTTCTTCATCTCATGTTCAAGGACAGGAGTGTGTCAATTGCTTTCGGTATGCGACTATTAGCAATGAATTGTGCAATGTTAGCAATGAATTGTGCAATGACAGGAGATCCTGTCAAATTAAATACCTTGGACCAAGAGTCAAGACCATAGGTTACTATAGATATTAAGGGGCTATTTGGTAATATTATTCTAGTAACATTTTTTATATTTTTTGGAAATACGTATGGGTAAAAAAGTGTGTAGAAATACATGCAATGTTGTTTAAAAATTGAAAACTGTTGTTTGAGTATATATACCAAACACTCCCCAATATTCTACTAATCCTTATAGCAATTATGGATTTTTTTTTTTATATAATAACAATAGCAGTTGTGGATTTTGTTTGACCAAGAAGTGCAAGTCAAAAACCCTTGAGGAGATTATATAATCTATATATCTATATAATATATAAAGGCTAAAACATAATATTTACTATTACTACACTCCTATTAAGCCACATTAGTATAGCATTTCGGTCCTCTTCAGTGCATTTGGTTTATTTTTGTCAACTTTGGTCCAATCAATCCATTTTGATATAATTCAATCTCTTTCAGTCCACTTCCTTCTAATTCGGTCTACTTTAGTCCATTCAATCCCTTAGGTCCATTTTGGTTCACTTTGGTTCTTTTGGTTAATTTTAGACTAATTAGACCTTAAATTGATTCTTTTTGTAAGTTGCCTTCTTAGTTTTGGGCTAAAAAAATTATTATTTTTCCTTAATTCTTGGGTTGAAAAGTATGATATTTCATTGTATTTTGGTTAAAAAATACAAACAAAATAAGCATTATAAATTAGAAATATGGGCACAAAAAAGGTAATAAAAATGGTAAATGTACACAATATTACTTTAAAATTCAAGTTTCAATAATATAGGCATTATACTTTTATTCGGAAAGGAAAAAAATGCTACAATTATAAACTTATATAATAATTTAAACTTAATGTAACATGTTACATATGTTCTATGGAATATATATGTTCATTTTTTTATAAATATTCTTGAATATGATCAAATTAGTCCACCGATTATGGTATCTTAAAAAAAGTCATTTTAATAACATCTTCTCCATTTATATTAAACAATATGTAGACACCCTATTTTACAACTTGCATTTAACCAATTGGTAGATCTTTAGATTTGTGATACAAAACAAATCTTGATGCTCTAACGATCATAATGGTATGTCATGGGTTTTGATAAGACCACTTTATCAAAAGTTATCATACAAACAATTTTTAATGATCATGGCTCACGTACACGATGGGCCCGATCACGTCCTATTTTAAACACTTAATTTTGATTAGTTCTCACAAGAATTAATTTAAAATTAATTAAGTGTGATTTTTAATTGGATTTCATTTTATTTCATTTTTTTAAGAAATAATAAAAAAATGTTTTCCTTTATGACATCTTATATGCTCTTTTGAAAAAAATTTGGAGATAGAAAAGGATATGATCTATGAAAAATTCAAAAAAAAAAAAAAAAAACAGAAAAATGCTTATAAAAACGTCATTATCTTCAATAGCAAATTGAATCATATTTTTGGCCTAGAAAACGTTGAAATTTGGTTTTCTCTATTTCTATAAAAGTTGTAGAGAATTGAATTCCCCTTCAGAAAATATCAATCCCTTATCAATTGGAATTTTTAGCAGAAAGTTATGGCCAAAATACGAAACAGGTGCAGAAGATAACACAAATTCAGCATCATCATCAATTTTCTTTCAAAATTTCAAATAGCGATCAACATCAAATTTGTTCAAGCTTATTAAATAGGCTTATCCTTTCCCTTAGCTTCAGAAGAAATTTTTTTGAAAAATAAATTGGATAGAGAAACAGATACATCTTGTGAAAATTTTCAAAAATGCTCAAAAAACGTTTCTATTTTCAGCAGTAATTCGAAATGCATTTTTGGCCTGGAAAACTTTGAAATTTGGTTTTCTCTATTTCTGAAAAAGTTGTAGATAATTGAATTTAAATTTAAAAAACACCAATCTTGAATCAATTGGAATTTTGAGCAGAAAGTTAGAGCCAAAATACGAAGCAGGTCCAGCATCATCTTCAACTTCCTTTCAAAATTCAAATGGGGATCAACAACAAATCCGTTCCAGCTCATTTAAACAGGTTATCTCCTCCCTTAGCTTCAGAAGAAAGCTAATAACTTAGCTTTAAAGCTAAGCCATCTCTTTCCCTATAAATAGAGAAGACCTCTTCCATTTTCTAAACTCCCGAATTTCCTCGGGAGAGCTAGTGAGAAAGTAGAAAAGAAAAGCTATTGTGCAACCATTATTCTTATTTTAGTTGTAATTTAGTACTTCCTTGCTTTCTCCCTAGCCCTTTAAGTAATCACTTCCCCCTTTTAATTTATGCTCTATGCTGGTAAGTAGTTAATTATGTTCTTAACTTTCTACACATACTTGAATAAATGCTTAACAAGTCATTATTTGTTTGTTTCATGATATGCTTGGATGAACATGCCTATATGTCTCATTGATATTCCTTTTACATGCTTAGATGAACACTTCTAGGTTAAAGCACAATTTTCTCTTGAATGCTTAGCTGAACACTTCTAAGCTAAAGCACAACTTTCCCTTGAATGCTTAGATGAACATGTCTAGGTAGTTGTTTTACTTTTTTTAAAATGCTTGAATGAACATGTCCAAGTATTTTGATTTTCTCTAGATGAACATGTCTAAGGGATTTTTCTTTTATTTTTTTTCATAATTTCTTGGATGATCAAATATGCTTAAATGTTTTGTTTTATTTTATTTTATTTTATTTTGTTCTCTCTGCAATTATGTTGATGACAAGTAACATGACAACTTTGTTTTTTCTTCACATGCTTAGATGAACATGTCTAGTGCTAGGAATTCTTTGTTTACATTGATTTCTTGGATGAACATGCCATTACCTTCATGCTTTCTTTATATTAAAATGGTTATCTAACAAATTTCAATTTTTGTTTCCCTTTATGTCAAACTCCCCTAACACATATTTGTTTACAATTCCTGCAAATTAACATGTTTATATGACATATTATTTGTATTTGTTTGACATGACACAATATTGGCTACCTTAACCTAGGAGACCAGTTTTACGGGGTGAGATGGGTGCTTAATCCCTTCCCATCTCGTAAATTAGCCTCCGAACCAAGATCAAGGGTTCTAGACTATGCTCTTGTATATGCAATTTTACATTTTTTAGAATGTAAATAGGAAATAAACAATGTAATTTAATTTTCTTAGATTGTATCTAGGACAAAAAAGTATTGTAAATTTTTGTTAAAAAATTGATGTAACAAAAAAAAAAAAAAAAAAAAAAAAAAAACCTTCAATATAAAAAATACTTCTGTTGTATTAACGTATATAACAATTTACATCAATTTTGTAACAAAAATTTACAATGCTTTTTTGTCCTATATTCAATCTAGGAAAAGTAAATTACATTGCTTTATTTCATAGTTACATTCTAAAAATGTAAAATTGTATATACAAGAGCATAGTTTAGAACACTTGTTCTTGGTTCGGAGGCTAATTTACGAGATAGGAAGGGATTAAGCACCGATCTCGCCTAGTAAAACCAGTCTCCTAGGTTAAGGTGGTCAATATCATGTCATGTCAAACAAATACAAACAATATGTCATATAAACATGTTAATTTGCAAAAATTGTAAACGAATATGTGTTTGGGGAATTTGACATAAAGAGAAACAAAAATTGAAATTTGTTAGATAACAATTTTAATGTAAAGAAAGCATGAAGGTAATGGCATGTTCATCCAATAAATCAATGTAAACAAAGAATTCCTAGCCTAGACATATTCATCTAAGCATGTGAAGAAAAAACAAAGTTGTCATGTTATTTGTCATCAACATAATTGCAGAGAGAACAAAATAAAATAAAATAAAACATTTAAGCATATTTGATCACCCAAGCAATTATGAAAAAAAATAAAGGAAAAATCCCTTAGACATGTTCATCTAGAGAAAATCAAAATACTTGGACATGTTCATTCAAGCATTTAAAAAAAAGTAAAACAACTATCTAGACATGTTCATTTAAGCATTCAAGGGAAAGTTGTGCTTTAGCCTAGAAGTGTTCATCTAAGCATTCAAGAGAAAATTGTGCTTTAGCCTAGAATTGCTCATCTAAGCATGTAAAAGGAATATCAATGAGACATATAGGCATGTTCACCCAAGCATATCATGAAAGTTAAAGGGCTAGGGAGAAAGCATAAATTAGTATGTGTAGAAAGTTAAGAGCATAATTAACTACTTACCAGCATAAAGCATAAATTAAAAGGAGGAAGTGATCACTTAAAGGGCTAGGAAGAAAGTGAGGAAGTACTAAACTACAACCAAAGTAAGAACAATGGTTGCACAACAGCTTTTCTTTTCTGCTTTCTCACTAGCTCTCCAGAGGGAATTCAGGGGTTCAGAAAATGAAAGAGGTCTCCTCTATTTATAGGGGAAGGGATGGCTTAGCTTTAGAGCTAAGTTATTAGCTTTCTTCTAAAGCTAAGGGAGGAGATAACCTGTATAAATGAGTTGGAACGGATTTGGTGTTGATCCCCATTTGAATTTTGAAAGGAAGTTGAAGATGATGTTGCATCTGTTTCGTATTTTGGCTCTAACTTTCTACTCAAAATTCCAATTGATTCAAGATTGGTGTTTTTAGAAAGTAAATTCAATTATCTACAACTTTTTCTGAAATATAGAAAACCAAAATTTCAATTTTTTCCAGGCCAAAAATGCGTTTCAAATTGCTGCTGAAAATAGTAACGTTTTTTGAGCATTTTTGAAATTTTTCACAGGATGTATCTGTTTCTCTATCCAATTTATTTTTCAAAAAACTTTCTTCGGAAGCTAAGGAAAGGATAAGCCTATTAGATAAGCTTGAACAGATTTGATGTTGATCCCCATTTGAAATTTTGAAAGAAAATTGAAGATGATGCTGAATTTGTGTTATCTTCTGCACCTGTTTCGTATTTTGGCCATAACTTTCTACTCAAAATTCCAATTGATTATAAACTGATATTTTTTGAAAGGAAATTCAATTATCTATAACTTTTATAGAAACAGAGAAAACCAAATTTCAACGTTTTCCAGGCCAAAAATGCGATTCAAGTTGCTACTGAAGATAAAGACGTTTTTTGAGCATTTTTCTGTTTTTTTTGAAATTTTCATGGATCATATCCTTTTCTATCTCCAAATTTTTTTCAAAAGAGCAGATAAGATGCCATAAGGGAAAACATTTTTTTATTATTTCTTAAAAAATGAAATTCAATCAAAAATCATACTTAATTAATTTTAAATTAATTCTTGTGAGAACCAATCAAAATTAAGTGTTTAAAATAAGACATGATCAGGCCCATCATGTAAGTGAGCCATGATCATTGAAAATTGTTTGTATGATAACTTTTGATCAAGTGGTCTGATCAAAACCCATGACATACCATTATGATCGTTAGAGCATCAAGATGTGTTTTGTATCACAAATCTAAATATCTACCGGTTGGTTAAATGTAAGATGTAAAATAGGGTGTCTACACAATATTATAATTATGTAATTCAAATCTTTTCTATTATATTATGCTTTTCATGTATATATGTACAAAGAATCACTAAGTGCCTTATAAATGTGAAGCCAAGAAGAGACACAGATCCCTTAAACTACAAAATTCACTTTTTTTTTAATTATTTTTTTTTATACAAGATAGAATTTTTACTCTAGCCTAATCTAATAAGTGTATATGTGTGTGAAGCTCTCTTTTTGAGACTTGAACCTCGGGCCTTTATCCCCCATGCCTCACAAACATTTATACTTGTAGAGTAACCACCACACTAAGAATGCGCAGTGGTTAGAAAATCCACTTTTGACTTAGAATGCTACATGATAAGCTTCATAAATACATTGATGCGAAAGTTGACACTCATTGTTGCCAATTCAGCGTACAATTAATAAGGTGGCATCCATCAAGATATTGATTTATTCATCATATAATTTTCTATTTTTGTTCATCTTACTTTGGAGACTTCCACATCTTTTACTAGTAGAGCTAACCACAGGCATTTGATACAAAAATTTTGGGGAAAAAAAAAAAAGCATTAGCAAGGTTTAATTTAAAATGGTTCAAACAAAAACATAGGAAGAAATATATATCAGAAATAACTAACGCATTATAAAGATTTATACAAGTAATCTGTGGTAAGAAAATTCACTTAAACGGATTACATAGATGATGACCCAAACCCAGGCTGGAGGATAAGGGAGTATACCAACAGAATTACCGCTAAAACTACTATATTAGGGTTTAAAAATGTCATGTCAATTTGACCTCTTGGAGGTTTTCAGGTTGCAGTGATTCTAAGATTACAAATTATTCCACTTTTTGCTCTAATTCTATTGTGACAAACTGTGAATAGCTGGTTACCACTTACAAATAAATCTATAATTTTTTCTTCACTACTCACACTTTATCACGTATGTCCAATTGTAACAAAGAAATTGTATAATGGTTTATGGTACCATGCTGCGAGTACCAAATACAAGTAGAATCAGATAAGAAGAATGTCATATTAACATATGTGTTTTCCTAATTCAATTAAAAATTTTATATTATTGGTCACAATTATAGACACTACTAGAGAGAAAAGTCAAACAAATAGGGGCACCATAAGCACAAAATGAGGGTTCATTGCTAGTTCCTTCATCGTGCAATTTGGCATGTGGAGGGTAAAGTTAAGGTGATGTTTGGATTAGGAGAGTTTTGAGTGATATCATCCTGTTTTCATAACTCATGATCCAAAACTGGCGGGGCCCACGGAAGAGCACTTGTTTGGACTCCGTGACTCATGATCCGTGATTCAGTTTTCATCACTCAATTCTCTGATTTTTGAGTTGAGTTATGGAAACTGAATACACATTTTAGCTGTTTTCAGTTTTCATAACTCATAACTCAATGGTATTTTTGTAATTAAACATACATGGAGGGACCCACAGCTACAACTTTTGACCTTTGACTCTTTTTTTTAATTCTTTTCTTCTCCTGCATTCAGTCTTCTTCTTCTTCCTTTTTTCTTTTTTTTCTTTTTTTCACTGGTTTGGTCTTTAGTTCCTTTTTTTTTTCTTTCTTTCTTTCTTTCCTTCTTTCGGGTTTATGGGTTTCTTCTTCTTCTCTTCTTCTATTTTTTTTTTTCCCACTCGATTCAGTGAGTTTGGTTTTTTTTTTTTTTTTTTCACTGATTTGGTCTTCAATTCTTCCTCTTCTTTTTTTTTTCTTTCCTTCTTTTGGGTTTCTGGGTTTCTTCTTCTTCTTCTTTTTTTTTTTTTTTTTTCCACTAGTTCGGTGAGTTTGGGTACTGGGGTTGAAGGAAAAAAAAAAAGTAAAAGCTAGACAAGGTACATGTATGGGGCCCACAAATAGTTGAAAAATATTGAGTGATGACAAGTAAGTGATGGTGCCAAACGAGGTGGGGTGTTTTAAGTGATGAGTAATGAATGATGAGTGATGAGTGATGAGTGATAAAAACTGAGTGATGAGTGATGGGTGATGAAAACTAAGTGATGAGTGACCATTTTTTAAAACCAAACAAGGCCTAAGTGATGCGAGTGGCGATTCCAGTTCCACATTCAAGTGAGACTGTTTACAGGAATACCTGACTTGCAAAAAAAAAAAAGCGCATATATATATATATATATATATTTGTAAAAAAAAAAAAATTATATACTAAACTAGTCTATTTTGACAATCTTAAAAAAATATATATTCTAACTTTATAATCAAAAGAATTTGGGTTCAACAAAAATAAGAATAATGTTATGTTTACATTATTTTCACAATATATATATATATTTTTTTTATGTGGATGTAGCATAACTTTAAAAATAATTATGGCCTCCAAACATAATCAACCCTTTGAAGAAAAGAAAAAAAAAATTTAAATAACAACAATAAAAATTATAACAATAATCATTAACCCAAATAAAAATAAGACTAGGCCAAACAACAAGTAAACTTTCGACAAAAATATATTCAAAAACCCAAAATAAAAATAAAAATCTCTAATCATTCAAATATGTAACTCATTCAACCCATTACATAAAAATAATTCCCAATTTAATTTTTGTTAAAAAAAGGGTATCAAGAGAAATATTATTATAGCCGTGTGCTCACAGTTGTAGCAAGTATCATCAATGTCTCTCTCTCTTATCTATTATCATTTTAGACTCTCGCACTTTATTACTCTCATTTCAATATTCTTATTTCTCATTATATCTTTTATTAATCCCAAATTGAATGGTGATATTAATATATTCAAGTTATTTATTTATTAGATTTTATATCATCTAAGCTTTTTTTAGTGACTACATGTGAAAAACTCCTATAACTAGAGGATCATTCATAGCCTATAACATATATAGGCCATAACAAAAGCTTAATTACATGGTAAAAAGCAAACGAAAGTGTAATTTCATAAGTGAAAGCATAGCACCAGAAATCCAAGTTGTCCACTTTGATTAGTAAAGGTCTGTTTGGTAAGCATACTCAAAAACATATTTTCAATTTTTAAACAACATTATACGTATTTTCACATATTTTTTCACCTACATGTATATCAAAAAAATTAAAAACAACATTACTCAAACTTCTCTACCAAATAGGCCCTAAAACTCAAAATTACAATAAATTATCTTTTAATCAATGAAATAATTAACGGCGAATGCAAAGTAAGATTACTGTAGTCTAAAATGCATGAGAAAATAGCAGTAATAAAAGCTGTTACAACTTCAGTCGCTAACAATTGTTAGAGCATTCAAATGGCAATGGGGGTGGAGGAACTGGTGTTGGCCACAATGGTTGCGAAAGTAAGAATACAAATATTTCACTCCAATATGATCTTCTTAGTTTGCCAGCCAATTGCAATTCCCTCGTCGACATGTTGCACACGACAAGGTAATGGCGGAATTTAAAGAAGACAATTTCACCATTGTTTGGGTGAAAAGCTAGGAATTCCACCAGTGAATCAGCGCAATTCTCTGTTAACCCATCAAGCCTAGAATCTTCATAAACCATGTTTTCGGAGCAAACTTCGTGCTTCATGCACCACGTACCTGCATTATTGTAATCCTCAAGTTCCCAAACATAAGAGCTGAAAGTATGGTTGAGTTTAGCCTCAGGATTCAGGAATATGCGAAGGCGCCCACGAAACGCTCCAAAGGAGAAATCAGGGGAATTGGTCGCGATAAAATTCATATGTCCGCATCGAAACGCTCCAAAGGATAAATCGGGAGGAAGGTTTTTGGGTAACTCAATATAATGGCATCGTCTTGCATCGTTGAATGGATCGAACACCACAAAGCCTTTGATCATTCCATATTCTTCTATATCCATCCAATGCAGCTTCCCATTGCAAGCAACAACATCATGAGCACCCTTAAACGAATTTCTGACGGGATTCAATACCCGCGGTGAAGAAACAACTGATTTGCACCATTTACCAATCTCGGAAGAAAAAATCTCCATATGTAACTGAGTAGTTTTGGGTTCATTGTGAGAATGAACGAGTACCACCACCTTATATCTGTAATGCGCAATTTTGTCACAGTTATAGGCATCGCAAATAAAGCCAACCTTAACGATTCTGTTCTCTCTCAGAAGTGGGAGCTTAAGCCATTGTTTGGTAAGTGGATTGCAGATGTAGCTTGCGAAATCTTAGAGGAGGAGGCCTCAATTTCCTTCGAATACTTCGTCTGTGACTGTATACTAGCAATAAGTCATTGAACGATGCCACTATGCCAACCTTATAAAACAAGTTTTCGTGTTTGAAGTGAGGAAGAAAGTTGAGAAAACCAAGTCCGGATTCGCCGGGCCTCAACTCAGAATTTTTGGATGGAAGAACCTGGATTTTTTCCTTAAGAAAACGCGCATGCGCTAACAGAAGATTAAAAGGATCTGAGTCTGAGTATGAGTCTTGGTGGCGGTGGTGGTGAATGAAGCCGCGAGCAAAGAGAGGATCGGAAATAAGTGAATACCAGCTCTTCGAAACCAATTGGCTTTGGTGAACAGTTCGGCAACGTAGTCGATAAAGGATCTCGGACAACATAGAATCAGGGATTTTGTTGAAGAATTCATAGGACGGTTCAGGTTCATGATCAGGATGTTTTATTCTTCGAATTCTTTTGCGACATGGAGGCTGAATTGAATCCTCTTCTGGGTTTTCTTTTCTTATTTTGCGACGTAGAACCAAAGAAACTTCTGTGCTTGACTCTAATGCCATGGCAATCGCAATAGCAATAGCAATAGCAATAGCAGAAGCACGAATTTGTTAGGGTTTTGCTTTGTAAATTTATTATTTTATACTCTGTTTTGTAGGTGTAGGTCTCCCTTCTTCTTGTTTGCTGGCTAAGGCGGCGTCATCCTCACCGTTTATAGAGTTATTCACCAATTTGACTTTTCTTTATTTTATTTTCGATTGAATAAGGAATTTTTAAATTTTATTAAAGTCATCACTCATCATCCTCTTTTTTTTTTCATTTTTCTTTTTTTTCTTTCTGAGAAAACACTCATCACCCTCCTAATCTATATATAATTCTTTTTTATTTTATTTATATATCCTAATCCCAATGTATAATTCTTTCTCCATAAAAGTTTCAATTAATTTAAAATGCTGCTTCAATTGAAACTTGAAACAATCCTTAGTGTTGTGTTGTTAGCTTTTTTTTTTCTTTTTTTTTAACCTAAAAAAATTATTAACTGGGCCTCATCGACTTCAAATTTTCTTGATTAGTATTGGAAAATATAACATGATTGCTATAGATGTCATTATGATAAAGTGTTTGGGAGTCTTTTTTTGGTCGTGACATGCATAGTGTTTTGTTAGGTTAGTGGTTAGACCAAGGCTCTTTAGGGTGGTCAAGTATTAATAATCATGCCAATGGGTCACCAGTTGGCTGCTTTTGTCGAGTTTTTTTTTCGTAGGCAAAAACATAATATAATGTATGTAAAATAATGAATTAATGAGCAAATTAATTTTTCCATATCATGTACATAAATAATTTAAGCTATAAAATATAATTAAAAAAATTACAGGAAATATGTCAAGCTATGGGGCATATAAAAATTTTTTTTTTTAAAGAGTTTTAACCTATGTCATCCGCTCTTGATAATAGTTTTTTATTATCAGACCAAGACACCAATCAGTTTTTGGTATAGGTGGGGATTGAACCCCAGATCTCTTACACAACCATCAGAAACTTTACCAGTTGAGCTAACTGGAACCCACATGGGGCATATAAAATTGAAGTAAAGAAATATGTTTAAGAAGGTAAAGCCATATATAGAATATTAAACTAATATATTTGTGTATGACCAAGTTGATACATACATACATACATATATATATATATATATATATATATAAAACGTTAAATTCATGCCAATAAATGTCCTATTGCAATATCACATGATCATCTATATATATATATAAAAGAGCATTAGCACAATGTGCTGAAAAAAACCCCATTTATATCATGCAATTATCTACTGTTGAGGCTTTTTTATTTAAAAAAAGAAAAGAAAATGAAGGTATATTTATACTAGACACAATCCTAACATAACCGTAATTAATATATTAGTATTTATTGGATTATTAGCAAATTGTGTTTAATAATGTGAAATATATAAATGAATAATATAAGTATGGTGTTTTTTATTCTCTTATCCAATTCATTTTATTTTTAAGGCTTCTATAAATAAGATTTAAATTCAGTTTATGTTTTTGTAAGGACACGATTCTTTTGCGGCCCACTAACATTTTTGGGCTCACGCAATAAAGGTCCCTCACAATATGATTTGTAGAGAGTGGGCTTGAAAAGCTAGCCGCTGGCCAAGTGGCGATGCCCGGTCATGGCTTTAGAGGAAGCTCTAAGGCGTCGTACCCCGTGGGATGGAGCTCCTCGGAGCTGATCCGAGGACCTTTTGAGATCTTATCCCGGTTACCCAACGACGGGATTTCTTCCGTGAAGTCCAGTCTTGTTGAGATGTTTCTCCACGTAGTCTTCCTTTTTTCTTTGGGGCTGGGCTCCCACCTCGTGATTTACTTACTTCCTTATTTTATACTAGCTTGCATTCGCTATCTTTCGTCCACGTGTAGGGTCAGTCTTTACAAATACTGATATTTGTCCCATCAGTCCAATCCCGGAATTGTTGGGGATGGTTTGATAAAGCTGCAGAGTACGGCTCTGTCAGGCTCTGGGTCTTATCTGGAAGGGTAGTAAGGATAACCTCCCCAAGGTATCTTGGATCTCCTTACGAATTCGTCCCTATACCAGTTTCACCCCTTTGTTCTGGTGGGACTATGGATCTGCCGAGGACTACACTATCCTCGGCTGCCTCCCAAGATTCGTTTGTGCTCTGCGTTGTAGAGCTTAGGCCACAGCTCTCCTCGGATTGGGCCTTCGGACTCTCTAAGGGCAAATGGGCCTGGTCCACGAATTGTTGGGCCCCACAATAGCCCCTCAAAACCCTTCTGTCCGACTTCCGGGTTGGAAAGGAGGGTTTTGGCAAACCCGGGCCCTCAATAGGGCCCATTTAGTTTGACCCCGCATTTATGTGAGCGGTTTCCCAGGAAGTCAGCCGGTTTTCAAGGGATTCCGTTTAATCCGCTCGTGATCTACTCCTGCCGCTCGGATGTCCCAGACGCGCCCTTAAATGAATTCCCTTTACGAGGCACATTTATGTCCGGCGGCTCATCTGATAAGGTGGGGAAACGGAACGGGCGCCTCTTTTCTCTTCAGATTCTTTTGGAAACTCTGAACGCATTTAATTCCACCCGTTTTGCCCTTCCTATAAGAAGGCAAGCAGGAGGCAGTGACTTTCGTACAGACTCCTCTCCTTCCTTCTGAAATCTGAAATCCGCATCCCCCTTTAGCGTCCACTTAGCCAGTTTGTTATACACCATATACGCATACGCCCTCCATAACGAATGATGAAGGAAACACGCTCCTCCTCAAAACACCATATTCTGACAAAACTTGAAATGGCTCGGTCAGGGCAAGGGTGGCGTAGACTTAAGATCTGTCCCGCCTCTCTTTTAGCCAAAATCCGAAGCAGGGGCTCGTCATGTCGATTTCTCGGCGTGACTGAGTCGAGAACAACCAAGACCAGCACCACCCAGCTCCTCACGAGCGTACCTAATATGGCACCAGCGTGTTAGGAGTCAAGGCTGAGGCAGGGGCTAAGTGCTTCTGCTTCTCCCTCTTTTGCTCCTTTTCTTTCTTTTTATCTCTTCTCTCTTCTTCTCCTCCTTCCTTACTCATGTCCTCCATCTTCTTCATTCATCTCCTCCATCTTCTTCATTGATTTCTTCCTTACTATTTCCTTCTTCTTCGTTTTTTTTTTTTTTTTTTAAATGAGTTCTTCTCTTAGTATGAGCAACAATGTGGCAGAGATTGGAGAGACTTTGAAAACAAGTTTAAAAGGCGCTTGACCGTTTGCTTATCTGTACTGTGGATGTTAGTGCTGCTTCGGCAGCCCCTCTTTTATATAGGCTTATTGAAGCCCCTTTTTGTACGTTGTAATAATTTTTCATATTAATAAAAGTTGTTTCTATTTCACTTTGCATGTTCTGTCTCTTTACTTTTATAAATTTGCAAGCGCTGTAAATAGCGATACTTGTCCGAAACGAAGACGAGATTAGAACGGGATGTTCTATGTGGTGTAGGAAGTAATTATTCAAAGACATATCATCCGCCAAAGTGAACAGCCCCCTTAGGCTTCCGAATGGTGGAGTGTCTCGCCATCATCTTAACACTTTTATCGGCCTTAACACCTTACAGTATTTGAGCTGGGGACTTTCCCTATCCGAGCAGTTCCCCATAGGCTTGAGTCCGAGGACCATGCAAGGCCTTGGTTCCGTCCAAAACTTGTAAGGTTTTCTTTTTTGTACTTGGTTTCCCCATAGGCTTGAGTCCGAGGACCATGCAAGGCCTTGGTTCTGTCCAAAACTTGTAAGGTTTTCTTTTTTGTACTTGATTTCCCCATAAGCTTGAGTCCGAGGACCATGCAAGGCCTTGGTTCTGTCCAAAACTTGTAAGGTTTTCTTTTTTGTACTTGGTTTCCCCATAGGCTTGAGTCTGAGGACCATGCAAGGCCTTGGTTCTGTCCAAAACCTGTAAGGTTTTCTTTTTTGTACTTGGTTTCCCCATAGGCTTGAGTCCGAGGACCATGCAAGGCCTTGGTTCTGTCCCTGGGCCCCTATGCTGTACGGGCCTGGGCCGCGAATTTACTAGGCCCACAAATTGAGAGGCATTTCCGTACTCTTGGGTCACGCGGTATTTTTTAGTGTCCCGGTGTTCGAGGTGCGCCTTCTCGAGGATCTTCAAATCCTGCGGCTGAGGATGAAGTTGGAAGTTGAGCCAAGTCTGCTTCATCCGTAGCGTTCCTTGGGAACTTGCATGAATTAAATGCTACCAGTTCAGTTCTGGGTACAAATAGGATAGGGGATCACTTCACTTGCACATGAACTCTCCTGTTCCCTTTAGAACCATATATCTTCCATACCCACGATCTCTTTTTCTAGTGCCACTGCCTCAAAGCAAGATGTTAGAGGCGTGGATGGGGATGAAAGATCTCCGCACGCCTCAGAGGCACCGAACCCTCAAGGTGATACGGTATGGACAAGGATGGCACAGATTCAAGCCAGTCCTCCGTCTTGATGGGAGGAAGAGGGTATTCCTCCCTCTTTTAGTCAAAATCCGAAGCAGGTTCTGGTCATGCCAGATTTTTGGTATGTCAGAAGAAAGAATTTCCGCCATCAGCGCCGTCTGCCTTGTAGCAGGCAAATTTTTGCGGGAGCTTCCCAACTTCCGGCCCCCTGCACCTTTTCTGTAGATGGTGTTAGCATGAGGTCAGATTCCCTGCACCTTTTCTTCACCGGTGTCAGGCTCAAGTTGGGTTCTTTTGCTGCCTGAGTTATGGCCGTGCAAAAGTATTGAGGAGGAATAAAGTCTCGAAGCAGTAGCCAACCTCTCCTCTGAGTCACCTCCTCGGCTTTATCTTCACTCTCTTGTATTTATTATTTTTTTTTACTTACGTAGTTAACTTGGATGTAAGCTTGTTTCAGCTTGTCATTGTACATTGTACTGCTCCTTTGCCTTAATAAAAGATGTGTTTACCTCTTTATACATACTTTTCTTCTCTGCAACAACTACTTTGTGCATGAATATTAAATCTAAGCTTGCCCTTAATGATATTCCGGGCAGAAAAATGCCTTAACACAGATTCGTACTAGTTTAAACTCATAAATATTATCAAGTACAACAATGATAATCCTTAATAAATTAAACTTTTGGAACTAACCGGGATATCTGCTGAGTGCTGCGCGATGTACGCTAGGCCAATGTCCAAGAACGATAAGCTCCTAAATAATTCATCCGAGGAGGTAGCCGAGCAATGAGGGACCTCAATCGTGTTTTTGGTAACATACCGCTTTATGTAGCATCAGTCCCTTTGGTACTGAGGATCCGAGGGTAAACTGGGGAATCCATTCAGTATGGGGATTAACCCAACTGTTAATGGGTAGATCCCGGATAGATTCTAAGGTTCATGTAACGTGATTTTTCTTTTAAGTAATTGGTTTCCCCATGGGCTTGAGTCCGAGGACCATGCAAGGCCTTGGTTCTGTCCAAAACTTATCAGATTTCTTTTTTTTGTACTTGGTTTCCCCATAGGCTTGAGTCCGAGGACCATGCAAGGCCTTGGTTCTGTCCAAAACTTATCAGATTTTTTTTTTTTTTTTTTTTTCGTACTTGGTTTCCCCATTGGCTTGAGTCCGAGGACCATGCAAGGCCTTGGTTCTGTCCAAAACTTATCAGATTTTCTTTTTTGTACTTGGTTTCCCCATAGGCTTGAGTCCGAGGACCATGCAAGGCCTTGGTTCTATCCAAAACTTATCAGATTTTCTTTTTTGTACTTGGTTTCCCCATAGGCTTGAGTCCGAGGACCATGCAAGGCCTTGGTTCTGTCCAAAACTTATAAGATTTTCTTTTTTGTACTTGGTTTCCCCATAGGCTTGAGTCCGAGGACCATGCAAGGCCTTGGTTCTGTCCAAAACTTATCAGATTTTCTTTTTTGTACTTGGTTTCCCCATAGGCTTGAGTCCGAGGACCATGCAAGGCCTTGGTTCTGTCCAAAACTTATAAGATTTTCTTTTTGTTTATTTTTCGACCATAAGCCCCTATACCAGGGCGGGGAAAGTTGGCTTGAGGCCGGAAGCCCCTAGAGATGCCCGCGCCCTTGGCACTGCAAGGCGTAGCCCCTAGCAGAAGTTTATGCCGGAGCAACAACTGTATGTCGCTGGAGTCGGAGGAAGCCCTAGGAATTTCTGCTCGCTAGAGAGCTGACTCCACCGCCACCTGCGCCAACGCGCAAACTTTCCCACAGACGGCGCCAATTGTAAGGACACGATTCCTTTGCGGCCCACTAACATTTTTGGGCTCACGCAATAAAGGTCCCTCACAATATGATTTGTAGAGAGTGGGCTTGAAAAGCTAGCCGCTGGCCAAGTGGCGATGTCCGGTCATGGCTTTAGAGGAAGCTCTAAGGCGTCGTACCCCGTGGGATGGAGCTCCTCGGAGCTGATCTGAGGACCTTTTGAGATCTTATCTCGGTTACCCAACGACGGGATTTCTTCCGTGAAGTCCAGTCTTGTTGAGATGTTTCCCCACGTAGTCTTCCTTTTTTCTTTGGGGCTGGGCTCCCACCTCGTGATTTACTTACTTCCTTATTTTATACTAGCTTGCATTCGCTATCCTTCGTCCACGTGTAGGGTCAGTCTTTACAAATACTGACATTTGTCCCATCAGTCCAATCCCGGAATTGTTGGGGATGGTTTGATAAAGCTGCAGAGTACGGCTCTGTCAGGCGCTGGGTCTTATCTGGAAGGGTAGTAAGGATAACCTCCCCAAGGTATCTTGGATCTCCTTACGAATTCGTCCCTATACCAGTTTCACCCCTTTGTTCTAGTGGGACTATGGATCTGCCGAGGACTACACTGTCCTCGACTGCCTCCCAAGATTCTTTTGTGCTCTGCGTTGTAGAGCTTGGGCCACAGCTCTCCTCGGATTGGGCATTCGAACTCTCTAAGGGCAAATGGGTCTGGTCCACGAATTGTTGGGCCCCACAGTTTTCTTTTTTCCTTATCCTTTATGTGATTCATTTATCACAATGGATTCTTCTACAAGATTCTTTTTATTAATCATTAATTTTGTATTATTTAGTTTGTCTTCATTTTTAATCGACCATTTATATAATTTATAATCTATATATTCATGAATCATAAGTTCATAACTAAAATCGTGCAAAGCACTTTGCTTTCAACTAGTTATCTAAAAAGTTTTTGCCCCTATTTACTTAATAGAATAGCGCATAATTTTACCATTTGGGCTTTCTTTTGTTTGACTTGGAGAGCATGCCCATCAATATTGTCCTTCCATGTGTTTCCTTGTTGATATTGATGGGTATATTCCCCATAGTCCATTCTTTTTATATCTCCCCAATAAAATAAAATTTGGCCTTGTAAGGACTAGAAATTCGGCTCACCAGCGATGGATGATTGTTAAAGAGTGAATTTTATAGGAGAAAGACTCTGCAAAACAAGTATGGGTCTTTATTGATGGGATTCGTACCACAAAGATAACAAAACACAATATAAAAGAAATAACACTCCTTAGTCAGATCCGAGGATGAAGTGTTCTTATATTCACTTAAGTTTTTCTAAGTACAAGATTTTTCTTCTTTTTTTCTTCCTTCTTAACTTACTTGCCCCTTTTTTCACGGGAGTCTTTTCCTTATATAGTTCTTCCATCCTTCATCCTAGCCTTCCACTTGTTGATCTTATAGGTGATCTCTTGGATGCTTGTCCCATCAGAAACTTTCTTGAAGATTTGTGGATAGCTGTAAACTTAGATATCATTGTTCAGGTGTCATCTCCATATAAATGCGATCAGGTGGTTTGGTATAGAGCATTTAATGTGGTGGTGGCAGCCTTCTCTTCAAATATTTCCTCCCTTATTGTTGGCTACTTTCCTTGAGGAACAGTTCCCTTTTGTATAGAACTTCTGGGATAGAAGGGCTCCATCCTGCCATAATATTTTCCAAGGAGGCCTAGCTCCTCGGGAATTATGCCCATCCATTATTACCTTCCCTTATCCTCGATTGATTGATCCCACAGCTTATCAAACCTTTTAACCATCCTCGGGTTCCTATACGTCCTCGAGCACGGTCCACAGCCCAATACTTTTGCTCGGCCTATTTATCCTCACAGGCCTCATATACTGACCCAAAAAAAAAAAAAAAAAAAAAAAAAAAGGAGGAGCACCATTGCATGCGTGCATTTGGATCTGGGGTGCTATGAAATTCATTTGAGAGAGTTCTAAAAAAGATTTTGTCTATATAATTATATTAAGACCTATAGTTTTCTCAATTCCCACTTTATTTTTTGTCTGTCTCAAATTCAATTGTATAGTTTCATGTATTTGCGTGGTAACATTGATATATTCAAATTGTCTATTTATTAGATTTTATTTCATTTAAATTTTTTTGGTCACGACGTGTAGAAAAAATTCTTATAACTAGAGGACCATTAATTCATAGCCTACAACATAGGTCTTAATTACCACATGGTAAAGAGCAAACGAAAGTGTAACTTCATAAGTGAAAGCATAGCACCAGAAATCCAAGACATCCACATTGATAAGTAAAACTCAGAATTACAATAAATTATCTTTCAATCAATGGAATAAAAACGTCGAATGAAAAGTAGATTACTGTAGTGCAAAATGCATGAGAAAATATAGCAGTTGTGTAAAGAGAAATAATTAATAAAAGCTGTTACAACCTCAGTCGCTAACAATTGTTAGAGCATTCAAATTGCAATGGGAGTGGAGGAACCGGTGTTGGCCACAATGGTTGCGGAAGTAAGAATGCAGAAGATAAACTTCCCCGTTGTGAACAATTTAGTTTGCCAGCCATTTTCAACTCCCTTGTCCGCATGTTAACGTTGCACATGACTTGGTAATTGTGGAATTTAAAGAAGACAATTTCACCATTGTCTGGGTGAAAAGCTAGGAACTTCACCATTGAATAGCGGAAATTCCTTGCTAACCCAACATGCCTAGAAAGGTTATCTTCAAAAACCATGTTTTCGTAGCAAACTTCGTGCTTCATGCACCATGTACCTGCATTATTGTAATCCTCGAGTTCCCAAACATAAAAGCTGAAAGTATGGTTGAATTGAGCCCGAGGATTGTGCAATATACGAAGGCGCCCTCGAAACACTCCAAAGGAGAAATCATCTGGGACTACGAAGGAGAATTCATCTTGAGGGGAAAAGTTTATGGGTAAATCGATATAATGGCATCGTTTTGCATCGTTGAATGGATCGAACACCACAAAGCCTTTGATCATTCCATTTACTTCTGTATCCACCCAATGCAGCATCCCATTACAAGCAACAACACTACCAGCACACTCGAATTTTCTCTTGAAAGGATTTAATCCCCGCGGCGACGAAACAACAGACTTGCACCATTTACCAATCTCAGAAGAAAAAACCCTCATATGTAACTGAGTAGTATTGGGTTCACTGGGAGAATGAATGAGTACAACCTTATATCTGTAATGCGCATTTTCGTAGGCTTCGCAAATAAAGCCAACCTTATTGGTTCTGATGAGAGAGTGTGAACTGCAGCGAGGGAGCTTGAACCATTGTTTGTTATGCGGATTGCAGATATAGTACTCGCAAAAGCCTACCTTCTTCCTGACCGATGTAACTCTGTTGTGTACTAGCAATAAGTCGTTGAACGATGCCATGCCAAAATCATTCTTATAAAATCTTCCTCGTTTGAAACAAGGAAGAAAGTTGAGAATGTTATTTCCATATTTTCCATTAAAGCACAACTCAGAACTATTGAATGGAAGAACCTGGATTTTATCCTTAGGTGAACCCGTATAATACCGTACCGTATACAGAAGATTAAAGGGCTCTGAGTCTGAGTGGCGGCGGCGGTGGTGAATGAAGCCACGAGCAAAGGAAGGATTGGAAATAAGTGAATACCAGCGCTTTGAAACGGATTTGCATAGGTGAGCAGTTCGGCAAGGGAGTCGATAAAGGATCTCCAACAAAATAGCATGAGGGATTTTGTTGAGGAATTCATAGGACGGTTCTGGTTCAGGTTCATCAGGATGTTTTCTTCTTCTTTTGCGACATGGAGACTGAATTGGATCCTCTTCTGGGTTTTCTTGTCTCATTTTGCGACGTTTTCTTATTTTGCGGCGTGGAACCAAAGAAACTTCTGTGCTTGACTCTAATGCCATGGCAATAGCAATAGCAATAGCAATAGCAATAGCAGAAGCAGAGAAATTTGTTAGGGTTTTGCTTTGTAAGTTTATACTCTGTCTTGTAGGTTTAGGTCTCCTTTGTTGTTGCTTGCTGGCCAAGGCGGCGTCATCCTCACCGTTTATAGAGTTATTATTCACGGATTTGACTTTTCTTTATTTTATTTTTTGATTGAATAAGGAATTTTTAACTTTTATTAAAGTCATCACTCATCACTCTCCTAATCTAAATTTCAATTAATTTAAAATACTACTTCAATTGAAACTCGAAACTATCCTTGGTGTTGTGTTGTTAGCTTTTTTTTTTAACTAAAAAATTATATTAGCAGAGCCTCATCAACTTCAAATTTAATTGATTAGTCTTAGAAAATATGACAAGGATCGCTATAGATGTCATTATGATAAGTTTTTGGGGTCTTTTTGTGGCCGTTACATGTATTTTGTTTTGACAACGTAGGTTTTTTAAGGTAGTCGAGTATGATGCTCATATCAATGGGTCACCTGTTGGTTTTTATTGTTGAGCCTTTTTTGTAGGCAAAAACATAATATAATGTGTAGGGATGGCAAAATATGCCCTACCCGCAGGTACCCGATCCGATCCAACCCCAATGGAGCGGGTTTTACCCGATTCAGGAAGCAAATGGGGCGGGTTTGGGTTTTAATTAAAAAAAGAAACTCTGAAATGGGTTCGAGTCGAGTTCAGGTATTATGCAAACCCGGTCTGAACCCAACCCGTATACATATATAATATTAAAAAAAATTTAAAAACCCTAACCCTAAGCATAAATATCTTCTAAACTCTCTCTTCATCTCTTAGCTCTCTCACTCACACAGCCGCCTCTCCCTCTTCATCTCTCTGCCCTCTCATTCACACGGCCACAATCAGTCAAGCACAACTCTCTGACTCTCTCATCTCTATTTCGCCCTCACTGATCTCACACAACCCTCTCATCTCCCTCACCCATCTCGCACAACCCATATGGCCATATCCCTCACCCATCTCGCATTGATACCTTGCCAGTCAACCACCCTCTCACGGCCTCACTCAGCTGCCCCCCTCACGACCTCGCTTAGCAACCCTCTCACGGCCTTACGGCCTCACTCCACCTCATTCTCCATTTTTTTCTTTTTTTTTTTCTAGGTTCAATGGGCGGGCCCGCAAGTCGGGTTCGGGCATAGAAAAACTCACCCCAAACCCGACCCGTTACCATTCCTAATAATGAGTGTAAAATAATGAAACAATGAGAAAATTAATTTTCTCCTATTATATAAATAATTTAAGCTATATATGAGGCATATAAAATTGAGCTAAAGAAATATATTTAGCAAGGTAAAGAAATATATTCATCTCAATCATGTGAGTTTGTGTTTATGATTTCAATGTTTGTGTTTGTGTTAAGATTTGTGTTTGTGTTTGTGATTTTGAAAGGGAAAATCATAAATCTGAAATTTGTGTGTTTGTAATTTGTGTTTTTTATTTTGGGCCAGGTATAACGGGACAGGGTCCAACGGGGCAGGTTTGGGGTGAAAAAACAACCAGTTTATTAAACGGGCCAAGTTCAAGTCACGGGGGTGGGCCCACAAGTCGGGTTCGGGCATAGAAAAACTCGCCCCAAACCCGACCCGTTGTCATTCCTAATAATGAGTGTAAAATAATGAAACAATGAGAAAATTAATTTTCTCCTATTATGTAAATAATTTAAGCTATATATGAGGCATATAAAATTGAGCTAAAGAAATATATTTAGCAAGGTAAAGCCATATATAGCATATTAAATGAATATATTCATCTATGACCAAGTTGATATATAAGTACATATATATATATATATAACATCAAATTCATGCCAATAAATACCCTAAGCAATATCATATGAAGATGTATATAAATATATGAGAGCATTAGCGAGGATGTGCTAAAAAAAGCCTATTTATATTATGCAATTATCTACTATTGAAACATTTTAAAAAAAAATGAAGATATACATTTATACTAAACACAATCCTAACATAACCTTAATTAATATTAACTTATTGGATTAGTAGTGGATTGTGTTTAATAATGTAAAATAGATAAATGTCATACAAGTATGGTGTTTTGTAATCTCTTAATTGAATTTAAATTCAGTTCTAAATTATCTATAATTTTCTCACTCTTATCCAATTCATTTTAAGGCTTCTATAAATAAGTAAGAAAGATCAGCCATCAATACTATCCTTCCATGTGTGATGTGTCATATAAGTATGGTGTTCTAAATTAGCACATGATTTTACCATTTGGACTTCCCTTTTGTTTGACTTTGGAGAGCATACCCATCAATACTATCCTTCTATGTGTCCTTGTTGATGCTGATGGGTATATTCCCAATAGTCCACTCCTTTTGCCTCTCTTCAATATAAAGTTTGGCCTTATATACCGACCAAAAAATATAGAAAAGAAAAAGAGCACCATTTCGTGCATTGGAATTTGGGGAGCTATTAAATTAATTTGAGAGACTTAAGATTTTTTTTTTAAATAATTATACTAGAAATGCTATTGGATGTCTTTAGGGTAATTATTAACCATCTATTTAAAAAAAGTTAAAAAAAAAAAAGTAATTAATTTTTGACAACTTTTTACCTTTCTTATAAAAATGGTGTTAAAACTTTTTTAAAATGAATTATTAACCATTACTTTAAGGACATGACCCTAATTATATTAAGACCTATAGTTTTCCTAGAGTGCCATCTCCCAACATACACACATGGGACGGGAGGGGTGTTGTTAATGGCACTTGAGTACTTGACTGGAAAACATATTTAATAAGTGCAGGTCATATTTGCATTGCACCATCCCATGGGAGCATAAACAGCCAGAAGTGATTCATGGGTGAAGTTAATTTGAAGATATACCAAATCCCAATTCCCTAACTTGGAAATTATGTTGACAAAACATTTTCTCAACGTTTCATTTCATGGGTCAAACCTAAAGGCAATTCTTGTATAAGATGTTTCTCAAGATAAGATTACATAAACTTGTATCACTTTTAATTTAACAAAACATTTCTCAGCGTTTTTTGGAAAACTCTTGCATGAAAATAAATACGCAAGGGAAGAAATCAATTTGAAAAAAAGAAAAGAAAAGAAAAGAAGATTTACAATCTCCCACACCCCTTCACACCCTCATCACTCCCATGACCTCGAGAAAAAAAAATTAAGTAAGAAAGATCAGCTCAGTTTTTTCTTCTCCAAAATCCATTTTTGGACTCTACTAACATACTCCTTATCTAATTTCACATACAATTGATGTAAATTCTTGTAGCCCAGGATGACATATTTATCTATATGATCTTCAAAACTTTCATAGAGTGCTGGAACTGTAAGAATGACAACAAGACCTGCAATGAAGGAAACCACAGGATTGACTTAGTTTTTGAAACTATGTTTCTCACTATCTGAGGATAGGTAATATGTCAAAATTTATTTTTAATCAGACAACTGTCACAACTTACTGGTGTATCCCAAGGTAAGGAAATCAGTCAAGCCACCAACAAAAGAAATCAGCCATAGATATGCAGCTACTTTGAAGAACAACCTTGAATCCTTACCCAGAGCAATATCCTGGGAAACTGAGAGTAAAGTGTTGACATGCAGGCGGATGAAAGTTGCCACTTCATTTACCATTTCTTCTGATAGATGCAATTCTGGAAGAGGTGGAGCAGGTCTGCTCCAAATGAATATGAACAACTGAGATACGAGATTTTAACAAATATACATGTAATTAACATGAAAAGCAATGTGTGCTTATATATTATTTAGTTTATTGCAGATGACAGAACAAGCATACAAAGCAACAATAATTTAAATTAGGAAGCAACTAATTTATTCTCTAGTGTAAAGCAAAATGTTCTACAATCCAACTTATTGTAAGTAAGAAGATTAGGAAGCAACAATGGCACTGAAACTTACAAGAATATATGAGAAAATATCAGTTCATCAACAAAAGAACCACATCTGCTATAGCCAAGTCATCATCTATACCAACATCTTGTACATGGACCTCAAAAATTTTTAATGCTTAGAAATCCCTTTTCATTTCAGGTAACTCTTGCTGCCTTGTCAACATACAATAAAGAAAATGGGTGGAACTACACTCAACAGAGGCAATTTACAATTACAAGGAAGCACCAAGACTTGTCGTCCCCTGCCTTCTAGTCTGACAAATTAGAATGCTGTCACCACAAGCTCAAGAGTAGCCATAGCTCAAAAGTGCACCTGTTAGATCATCCTATAAGTTCAATTTTGAGAAACTTATTATTGAAAAGCTTGCTATTTTCTTAGCAAAGGGTTCAGTTCGTTAGTAAGATGGATCAAATACCATTTCCCAAGACAATACTTGCATTCATCTCTTTCACGAACGATAAGCAAATTAGGTATTGACAGGCACAAGGAAACCATCTATGATGTCTGATGCATAAATATCATTCCAAGTATTTAACCCAGGAAAGAGCTGATTCAAAGTTATAAGACATCTTTCAAATGAAAACAGAGCTGGATCACTAGTGAAACTTATAAGAGACATGATAAACCATCAATAGCTCAAAATGTGTACTCCCAGAGAAGCTTATAATTATTGTGCATAAAATGTGATCTCTAAACAACTTAATCAAATAAGGAAACCAACATATGTAACAGGAAGGAGTTGTGGAAAAAGAACGAAAATATTAGTAACGTTTTTTAACAAGAGAGGAAGCACCAAGTAACTAAAATAAGGATCAAAACTAAAACAAATATGATAAAAACTAAAATTTAGAAAGCACAAATCTTTGTACATACCTGTTGAGAATCGCTGCGGATTTCGCCCAAGAAAAGAGAATGGCAATGAGAAGCAGGAAAACACTCGAGACAAGTGACAACAGAGTATAGCCAGATCTCTCAAAGACCAGCCAAACAGCTAGAGTTACTAACAATATTCCTACTGTAAGATTCTTCCTCCTCCATAGGATCACATCTGCAGCTGTTTTAACCAATGCTAAACATGAATTTCTGTGACCCAAATCCAGTTAAATCAGATCAAAATTGTGACTCTGGTTCATATTTTTCCTAACAATCTGTATTCTCAGAAGCTTCATAACATCAGGGATCAATGCAAAAAAAAAAAAAAAAAGTCCACTCACATTCATAACCTTAATATCTACTAAATTAAATGCTGAAAACCCAGATAAAACTCCCAATTGAATAATGAATTCAAACACAAAATTCCAAGATTGGATCCAATAATAAAATTATATAAATATATATAAACAAAAAAGAAAAGCACATGATCAAAAAGTGAGAGAGACTCACATACCAAAACCTCCTCCAAGAATCTCATGAACACTTCTTTGCCTGTTAAACAATCGATCCGATGAACCCATATTGAAGAAACTGAGAAAAAACTGAAGCTTGAATCCAATTTGAGATCTTATAAGAACCCCAGATAAAAAAACAGGCAGCTTTGGCCTTTGAGATAATCTGCAGGTAAAAGCAAAGCAATAGGTCCTCTTAGCCTTTTATCCAATCCTACCTTTTACTATATACATTAAGAGTCCTATGAGTATAGCATTTGTATACTGTTTGAAGGAAAGCTGTGGTTGGTGCCTTGGGGTTCTCAGTTTCCAGCCTAAAAGCGTCACTCATGCCACTCATTGCTTTTTCTAGCTTTTTCTTCCTAAATATGTATTATAAATATTGAATATACTTGAATATAAAGGAGTATTTATTTGTTAATCAAATTTCTAGAGTATTCAAAAATCAAAATATTTGAAAATTATTTACCAGCAGAGAGAGAGAGAGAGGAGAGAGAGTTGAATATAAAGTCATTCTCCACCATGAGTGACTGTCGACTGACCGCCCAACCGCTGTGCATGTTGTTGGTTTGTTTGTTTTTTTCAATTCTTTTTAGGTTCCTATCTCTTCAAAGGGGTGAACTTTCGAGGGCATTCCTGTCATTTAAGGAGGGTGCCTTGGTCCACTAGAGTAAGAACACAGAGAATCATCTGAGGGCATTCTAGGATTTTGAAGGATATTTTTGGGCATTTGCCTATCAACGGTTATTGGCGGTAAATACGTCTCTCTTTTAATAATAATGGAATAAAGTAATTGCCTAAAACCATTGTACTTTTAATAATCTCCTTTTCTTTTTCTTTTCTTTGCTTTTGACTACTCAAGATTTAGGAAACAACGAAAAAGGCAAAAACAGCTTAAACCTTTCAATCTCCATACGAGATTCATCAATGAAAGTCATTAAGAAGTGAGGAAAAAAGAAAAAGAACGACCACAAAAGCACATCATAACAGGTAGTGGGGAAAAACAATATAGCTAAAATCTAGAAAGAAACAAAAATCATCCAATGGCCAAGATGAGGTTTCTTATGTTTTTACAATGTCAATTTAAAGCTAGCAAAGTATAACCAAGCTTTTATCCCAAAAATAAATAAATACAAAGAAGGTATAACCAAAATGTATATACCAACAAGTCTATGGACACATGTTTTCTCATAGCTACTGATGACAAGTTGCTAATAGTAGACATTGAAGTGGTGTGAATAGTGAGCTCATATGAAAATTAATAGCAACTTGACATCTCAACAAGCTGTGAAAAAAATCCTGCAAAAAATTGTCTATAGCAGCACTCGTATACTTGAGTTGTTGCACCATCAAACCCAACGTTGATTATTGTCCTCAACAACTGAACATAAATTCTAAAAAATAGTATTTCTTCTTATTGAATCTTTTCTTCACTGCGCTGGTTTTCATTTTGAGGGGTTAGGGTTTCAACACTGGCAGTGGCTTGGGTTTCAGCATTGGCAGCAGTTGGGGTTTCAGCATTGGCAGTGGCTGGGTTTTCAACACTGGCAGTGGCTGGGGTTTCAACACTAGCAGTGGCTGGGGTTTCAGCATTGGCAGTGGCTGGGTTTTCAACACTGGCAGTGGCTGGGGTTTCAACACTGGCAGTGGCTGGGAAAGAATCCATCAGGCTGGCAGCTATTGCAGCCTTCAAGTCCGCATCTTCCACTTCAGAAATCATTTCTACTTCCCTAGACAAAGCAGATGTATCAGAATGATGCTGAGTCCGATTGATTCTCTGAGGAGGAGCCTGTGTTGAGTTGCAGGATTTAGTTATTCTCTCAGCATCTTCAGGTGATAGCCACTGGCCGTAACCATTTGAAGCTTCAGAGGATGAGATGGGACATTCCTTAGGAAAGTTTCCCCTCACCAGGAAAATGCTCCAACCGAAGGTTTTAAGAGAGTCAAGATAGGCTGAAAGGTAAAATTTGGAAAGGTGCTGGGGGGCTGCATAGAGACTGTCAAAGTTATACCATTCCCCATTCACTTTCCTGATACAGAACCAATGGTCTTGCAAGTGACAGATAAATGCATTTTCCAGCTCAGGGTCAACTTGGGCATGCTCCGCAACTGGAGAATCAAGGGGTATGACTTGCAAATCCCATACCTCTAAAGCCTTTTGTAGCACCTGCAAGAAAGACTTTCTAATTAGTCACATCATAAAAATGTTAAATATTAGCTATCAGGCTACAATGATGGTGAAAAAATAATTCAGGAGTATAATATTTGCCCAGCCAAACTAAAACTAAAACTAAATAATAATAAAATACAAATCATCACTGCCTAAGACTAATTGGATCATAAATTATTTCCCAACTCGGTGTAAAAGAGAACACCAATCCCTCAAACTAAACAAACTGATTAAAATGTGAAAATTACCAAGCCTCAATGCGTGCAAGAGATAAATATCCTATAAGAAGTATCTAATGTCAAAGAAACAGGATAATAGTCTACAATACATCAGATCAGTTTCAATTGATGCAAGAAAAACTCTACTAGCAATCTGACTATCCTATGGGTTTTCACATAATAAAGGGCAGGTGAATTACCTCTACTGTCACTTCAGATTGATTCCTAAAGGCCTTTATGAGGATTCCAAAATAAGACCCAAGTAAGTTTTTTGTGCATGTACATCTTCCTAGATTTGAATAGAATGGAGGAAAAGAATATATATGGCTGACCCTCATTAGCCTGTTGAGGATCCATCATCGACCCCAAAATGTTAGGACTAAGCCTTCGGTTGCTGTTGTACATCTTCCTAGATCTCTAATCCTTTCTTTATTCGAGAAGGAAAAAATCATATCCAGCAGCCAGGGTTTCCCAGTGGAATTTCACATGAATAAAGAGAATAAATTACATCTCCCTATCACTTCAGACATATTTCTTAAGGCTTTCCAAGGATTTCAAACAACAATCAAGTATTAGTCTCAAGATACTGGGGTTGGATGCATTAATAAGGGTGTGTGCGACTGAGAGTATGCATCTCTTTACTAAAAAATTGTGGTTTCTAGTGAAGAACAGAACCTATATGGAATTTTAGTACTACATGATTTATTTCTACATGATTTACTTAAAAAATGACTGCAGAAGAGGGCTTGTTCTCACTGATTGAATTTCCCTTACATCACAAGGGCAATGATGCCAGTGGGGCATGCCATGCTATGCAAAACAAATTTTGATGATGAGGATAATAATTAGAGTTTAAAACAGTTAGAAACACTGCATGGGAACCATGGGACTAGTTAGGATGGAATACTAGAATGGTTGGCACACCAAATCAGTACTACACAATTTCAACTATAATCTGGTTACTATGTGTGTGGAGTTACTGACCACATTTGAAATTTAATAAAATATTGATAACCACTTTTGGGAAAAAGCAACAACTTAAAGCAATGGAAACCGACAAAACTTTGAATAGTTTTGAACCTTTGGGCAACGAGGGTGGTGTTAGCAACAGGATTGCTAGTTGGTTTCAAGTCTATCACATGTACACAGCCCCCCCCCCCCTCTCTCTCTCTCTCTCTCTCTCTCTCCTCAAAGAAGATAACATACAGAATATCAAAATTGAATATTTAGATAGCAGAGACGTCATTTTTTTTTTTGCAGAATGTTGAACAAGGTAAATGACTGAAGATGTCAGTATAGAACCTAAGTAGATCCAAGAAATGAGCTAAATTCAGCGAAAGTGACCCAAGCCAGGATCAAGTTAGACCGAACTCAGACAAGAGTTAAAGGCATAGGCTGAGTTTCTCCTAACTCAACAATATTCGACTGCCCCCACTCTTTCCCTTTTTTCACCAATACATATATTAGGTGGGTTACTCTTGGAGTCACTCTTCTGTCCTCTGTTGTCTCCTCAAGACAAGCTTATAAAAGTTTAGACCCTTGCCCCTTCCCTATGTTGGACATAAGGATCCCCATCAACCAAAATGTATGGATATCCAAAAGTGAGGATCAAGATATTTATGAACTAACCTAGTTCCCAATGAAACTGATAAATTTGCCTGCAGAATTTCAGTCTTCTTGTTAAACACTTTAGCTTCATCTTGCTAATACATATCAGTGATACCATTTAGCACGTTAAGGGATGATACTAATTTCTTAATAATCTGTTATCCTACTTATTTTTCAGATACTTTTATAATGGTTTTGAAAAACGAAGTCAGCCAAAAAGCTAACATAATCTATCTCCCTTCTTGTTTGCAGTCCTCAGCACCGCTAACAAACATAACTGTCTCATTCTATTATAAGCAAAGATATAATCAAGATATATACCATAACAAGCATAATTCCCTTTTTATGATTATAATAACCCTAGTTATCTGGACAATAAAAAACACAATCCAGCATTTAACTGAATCCAAATATACAACCTAATATTGGACAATAGAGATTATGGAGGTTATACATGAGCAGTTCTATTGGAATCCTTTGTTCCTTTGTGCTGTGTAGGATTGAGAAGTAGAGAACATGACACAGTTATTGGAGGATCTTTACAAAAGTAAGATCCGGTATGGGGAGGCGGACAGACTGGTGTGGGTCCCCTCACAACAAAAGGGTTTCCATGTAAAGCTAATACACAAAGAGGAGGGGGGAGGAGGGAGTGAACCATACTTTCCTCGGGAAAGTATATGGAAAACTCATGTGCCCAGAGGGTGGCTTTCTTCTCGTAGTATGTGGCATTTGGAGGGTCTCGACAAACAAATAATTAACAAAAGAGGAGCATAAGGAGTGGTGCTTTATGTGTAAAAGTTATGGGGAGGATGTGAATCACTCATTCCTACATTGTGTGGTGGCCTAAGAATTGTGGTCTATAATTTTATGCTTCTTTGGTTTCTCTTCAGTGATGCTGTTTTCAGTGCTAGAGATGTTAGTGTGCTAGCAGGAGCGGCGGGGTGTTAGGTCAACTTGCAATTTTACTATACATGTGCGCGCGCACACACACATTGAAGTCATTTAACAAAAAATCATTGCAGGTAGGCTAAACTAATAGACTCATAGCAAGAAAATTTTTTATGACAATTAAAACAAGTTTGATAATGGAGAAGCAGCTCCGTCTGCATAGTTTTTCCTAGTAACTAAATAATATGATACGTAACCCACTTCAAGTTGTTTTTGTTTTTTTTTTCCTTTTAGAGAATTACAGATAGGGAAACTCAACATGATTACACGAGGCATAATGATAATATAAAATGATGCTAAAAGGGCAGTGAGACATTCTTCAAAAGGTCTGACTCACAACTTGATTAGGCCAAGCCATGCCTCTTCAGGGTGGACTAATTTCAGCCCCATATTTTGACGCCTAAAATTTAACAATCAAGCTGAGCTCATGTAATACCCGACATTCTAGTCACTGAATCATATGATACGTAACCCACTTCAAGGTTTTTTTTTTTTTTTTTTTTTTTTTTTTTCCAGGGAATTACAGATAGGGAAACAGGAAACTCAACATGATTACATGAGACATAACAATAATATACAATGATGCTAAAAGCAAACAGGCAGTGAGACATTCTTCAAAAGGTCTGACTCACAACTTGATCAAGCCAAGCCATGCCTCTTCAGGGTGGACTAATTTCAGGCCCATATTTTGAGGCCCAAAAGTTAACATTCAACCTGAGCTCATGTAATACCCAACATGCTGTCTAGGGAATTCCTAAGACTAATTTGATGGCTAGAGGAGTCCAAACAGAACCTATGGCTTTGCATACAATGAGCAATCCTGCCACATGCTACAACTGAATTTACTTAAAACGACCTCTGGTTAGAGCTTTATCTTTTTGATTAGTTCAGACTGACCTAACTCTAGTTAATGTCACCTAACTTGCGCCCCCCCCCCCCAAACCACCCCCAAATATCTGATCTTGTTGGAGTCATATAACTCTAAGGTTTAAAGGACCAAGAGATTGAAATATTTGTATAAAACAACAAAAAAAGAAGAACTGGTAAATACGTATTTTCCAGCCCCATAACTCTTTGCCTAGAACATACACTGCAATAATGCTTCAGCCCTGACTACCAATGTCATTTAACACAAGGTTTAAAGCAAGACATTTTGCGTCCCACAAGCCAAAGCACAAAAATAATGAAATTCAAATCCCTTCAGTTTTTAAAATTTAAAAAAAAATACTATAGAGAGGGTAAGATGGAGAAAATTTTGGAAATTTCAATAACTGAAAATCACAAAGACGCCATCATTACATTTCCAATTATACCACTACTCTCTTTAACAGCATATTAAAACCTGCACATATATATCTATATGGAAAGTAGATAAGTAGATTGTAGGAGATTTATCCAAATTGATTTGGAGGAAAAATTTGTCCTAATAAAAAAAGGCCATCTCTTGTGATTTCTATTACTTATCAATCATCAGGCCTATCATTAAAGGTGTTTAACATGCCAATGTAGTGCAACATCCAGTCAAGGCTATATTCGTCGCCCACAAAATTATGGGTAGCTAAATTGTGCCATTCAATGTCTATAATTCTAAGGAGAAACTAATTAACCAGACCATGATGAGCAAAAGTAAAGTTACAACTGCAAATATTATAACTAAACATTATGCCTATCAAAAACAAATATTTTTGGCAGCCATATGTAAGTAATGTAACCCATGAATCTTGGCCAAAAACAATCACAGTGTAAATTAGTTCCTACAACAACAACGAAAACCACCAAGCCATAGTCCCAAAACTTTGGAGTGGTTATGGATCATCAATAAGCTAATCAAGATTGATCACATGTATTTTTTCCACCAGTCTGTTTTATCCAAGATCTTTTTTTTAAGGGTGAAATTACTAGATAAGCTGCACCAGCCAGGAATCGAACCCGGGTCTGCAATGTGGCTCTACCCTAACTAAAATCAAACTCTTGATCACCTCCTTAATTGACACTCACCCCTATTGGTATCTTTCTTTTAATTATTAATTATGGACTTGAGTGGCATCAAATGATTCACTAAATGCCAAAGATTGAGTCTTTTCTCATAGCAATCACCATGAATAATGAACACCACTAAACATTAATAAATATTCAAAAATAGAATGTTCACCCTCTTGTCGTTTGTGTTTTCTGTTCCTTGTTGTTCATCATCATGAACAACTTGTACTTTTCTTTTTTTCTCATTAATAATAGTTCTCTGATTACCTATCAAATAAAAGTTCTTTAACAACAATTCCACCTCTTTCTTTCTTTCTCTCTAAGCCATTTTTCTAAAACTGAAAAACACGAATATAGCAAAGATATCTTCTTTTTACTTTTTCAAGAGGAACCAAACAGGGAATATAAAAAGTGATATTGGCAAGGAGAACCAAACCATTGTACCTGGATACTGAAATCACCATCCAAGGAGACGTTGTGGGACTCGACGGAGAGGAAGTCTCCGGACGCGACACCACCTCCACCGCCGCCGCCGCCGCCTCCTCCTCCTCCTCCTCCTCCTTCGAGCTCGAGCATCATCATCTGGCGCTCCTTGCGATCGAGATCGGAGGCGAGCGCGGCCAAATCGAATTCGGAGAAGAAAGGTCCCTGAAGCACCGTGTTGACGCAATGCACGGCGCACAGCTTCGACTCTTGTACCTCGTGGTACAACATCCCTCCATTGCTCGCTCCCTCCATTCTCTCTCTAAAATTGAAGAAATCGAAAAAACAAAACCCTAGAATCTGAAAAAATTAGCTCTCCGTGTGTGTGAAATTTGTATATTTAACTGTTTAGCAATATTTTTGGTAGAAAGAAGAGAAGAGAAGAATCTAAAAGAAGATGAAGGAAGAAAGGAAAGAAGGAAAGAGAGGAAAGGGAAGAATATCGGTTAGTTCTGTCTTGACTCGGACGTTGAGTCACCATTTACAAACTACTGTCTGCCACGTATCCTTATATATATATATGTTACCCCTTTATTCATTCACTATTTAAACGACGTGCCGTCAGTCTCCATGAAAATATCATTAGAAAAAATCGAGAATCTTGTAACTTAACTTATTGATACTATTTAACGTTTCCAACGGAAACATTCAAAGTCAAATATCCCTTCTCAACTCTCAAGTTGTTACGAAATAGGAGTGTGTTCTAACTCAAGGAGGGATGTTTTTGAAATTTGGGGCTATATAGTATTAAGAGTTTAAGATTATTATTTTAAACATGAGCCGAGTTCTAGTTGGGTCTTTTTGTTTTTTGGTCTAATAAGTTTGAAGTTGTTCCAGAGTAACTTAATTAAACTATTCTTTTCTCATATATAGTAAACATCACAACTGAAATTTTTACCCCTTCACAAATTTAAGCTGATAATTAATAACTAAATTATAATTAGAGTTGTATTGTTTTAGTATATATAATATTATATATATACTTAAATCTAGTCTCATACACTCACGAGCTTGTTTACAAAACACATTACCATTCGAATTTGGTTTGTTTAATAGTTGAGCCTAAGTTTAGGCTTGAACTTGGCTCGATTGTTAAATAAATGAACATAAATAAGTTTATTCCTAACACATAGTTTAATTAAGGATTTTTACATAACACAGAAGTTTTAAATTGAAATTTTGGGTCAATACACAAATACTTTAAATTAAAATAATTTTGGATTTAGAATAGGTATTCTCAGTCCAAACCTGTCTTTTCTTATTCTTAAGTAAGTGCATCAAAGATTCAAAATAGACCGAAACAAACCAAAATGATAACAATAAATGTTATATTTCAGCTTTTACATATTATATAGAATATAATAACAAAAAAAAAAAAAAAAAACAACCCATCATAATTTCATGGGAATGAGATGCCCAAACAGATTAAAGATTTAAAATTTAAAATTTTAGAACTACATAAAACAGTTTAGAAATTAGAAGACTCCAATTTCCATGGAGGACTTGAATTAATGAATCTAGCACCCTTCAATTATTTAATATATCATGTAATGTGAGCCATGTGCCACACTATTGGCTTTACCATATACAGTAATATACTAGTGAGACAAAACATGAATCGATTACACCAACATAAACATAAATTTGAAGACAAAGCCATTAGCAAGTTTTTAATTGTATGCCAAGATTTTGGAAGACAACCCAACCCAACCCAACAAAATTCGACATAAGAGGAAACGATCAAATGAATAACTATATTACTAAGGGTCCGTTTGGATTGAACTTATTGTTACTGAAACTGAAAACTGAAAACTAAAAATTGAAAATACTGTAGCAAAATAATTTTTAAATGTGTGAATAGTGTCATGGGACTCGTGAACAGTGCATGAACAGTGTTTTTTCCCCTTGCAGAGTAAAATCATGTGATTTTACTGTTCATGTGCAGGGAAAAAAAAAAAAAAAAAAAAACTTGAAAACGCAACGCCACTTTCAGCCACTTTAAGCTCAATCCAAACGCTCACTAAAAGAACTCAGAATCCTTTATAACCTCAGAGTTGGTTTCTAAAACAACATAGGACTAGGACTCACAATTCAAACCGTCCGAGACTGAGTTAACAAAACTCTCCCTCTCTCTGCTTGTAAAAAACTCAACTAATTAATAAATTAATGTGATATTACATAAATGAATTTATAAATAAAAACTCTATGTTAGGTACTAAATTAACAAAATTAACTATTTCACCCGTTTTCCATGGTTAAACCTCCATAACTAATTTCGAATCTGACCTAGTAACTGTGAAAAATCAACACGACACACATAATCCTTATGACTCGACCAAATGGAGCTTATCAAGAAATTTTATATATATATATATATATATATATATATTTGGGACTTTAATTGGTAGAATTAGAAAGTTGGGACTTTTAGCGAGATAACATTTTTCCCAAAAGGTTTAAAACTGTGTTATATTAACTACTCTCTCTCTCTCTCTCTCTCTCTCTCTCTCTTATCATTATTATTTAATGTGGGACTAGCTCAATCTAAAACATGTCTAACTAACTGCTTGAGGTGAATTTTTAAAATTTATGCTGGCTTTTCATGAAAAAAAAAAAAATTAAAAGTATAAGAAATCAGTCTGTGTAGTCTAATCCATAAACCTATCAACTATTAAACTTATTAGCCGTGCAAACTGCCTCTTTTCTCTTCATGACTCTGAGGAAACACTCAATGAAACTTGAAAGAACTCATGCGGCATATGAATAGTTTTGTTGGAAAGATGGCCTCTGTGAAACTCGAAACTGCTTCTGCTTCTTTGGTTGATATTGCTGCAACTGTTGCAATGTTGGTGCACTCTGCAGAACTAGCTTGACCTCTCTGTGATTGCAAACGATATATTTTTACATGAAGAAAGAACTCGTGCGTGCCGCATAAGAATGGTTTTGTTCAAAAGAGGGTTGTTCGTCATCAAACTCAAAGAGCTTTCTCTTATTCTGGGTTGGATTTGGCCGTGACATCAAAGTGGTGGCCTCTGCAGAACTATCATAAAGGTGTGAAGTTGTGTCTATAGGTGCGTTGAGGCTAAAGAGTTGTTGTGGTTCAAGGATATATGGCATGCAAATATGCAATTTGAACCTACAGACTCAAAGGAAGTCAGTGATGCATTTAGATTAAGCACTCAATACAGTCTTTCAAGTTGTCATAATTTGCAAATTATTATAAGTTTATCCTGTGATTTTTTCCTGTAACTAATCAAAACATAGCCACGAACAGTTATTTGCTTATCCCAAGCCAATACTTGCAAACCGTGGTCAAGATTCACACAACCAATCTCACCAAAAAAAAAAAATGGTTTCATTCATTTGCTTTAAGCAACAGATGATATCTTACAACATCCTTTATATGTAACATTACTATTTAAAAATATATAAATATATATCCTGTGAAATGTTGTACATTTTCCTTGAATACAATTTCAAATGGCATCCCCATTCCCTAGTTTTTGTTTTTTTTTTTCTTCTTCTCCAGTATTGTTCTCTTATTCCTTTCAGGCACAATGAATCCTCAGACGAGCAGATCATAATGGTTCCTACCACTGTATAGTAGCCTCACAGCTTTCCTGGCTTTCTCTTTTCTTAAAGCCTTGCTGAACTCAACTCCATACTCTGCAATGGGAATAAAACCAGAGCTCCATCCACCCTTTGTATGCTGCAATTCAATTGGACAAGACGATAATGGTTAAATTAGTACATAAAACAGTACCTGCTTACAATCAATAAGTGAAGGGCACAGGGCATTGATCCCAAACACCAGAATATGCACACTTGCTTGACCATGGAATCAATGCATAAAACCATGTCCAATGTATTATCCAGAACAAAACAAGTACTTACAACCTCCAGATTTCAAGTTGAAGACCTCCAAAGACCAAAAATATTACCTGTGTCCCATCTCAATCTCAAATGCTCACAGCTAGCTTAAAGACCAAGAGATGGCACTTTTTTGACAAATGGAACACATGCCTTTATATAACTAATTCGTCCTCTTTGTATGTACAGAAGTTTCTTTAGACTTGATTATAAATGCCCAAACACAGATGCACCAACGATAAATACCAAATGAAATCATATTCATTATTCAGCAATACTATTATGATTATAATAATTTGGGGGGAATGTAAGTTC